>NC_058132.1:295633768-295641731 GCF_016433145.1 Gracilinanus agilis
GAGAGAGAGAGAGAGAGAGAGAGAGAGAGAGAGAGAGAGACAGAGAGAGAGAGAGAGAGAGAGAGACAGAGAGACAGAGAGACAGAGAGAATGAGAGACAGAGAGAGAGAGAGAATGAGAGACAGAGAGAGAGAGAGAGAGAGAGAGAGAGAGAGAGAGAGAGAGAGAGAGAGAGAGTGTTTTGGACTTGGAGTCAGGAAGACGAGTTAAAATGTAATCTCAGATACTTTTGTGTGATTCTGGGCAAGTCGTCCAACTCCTGATTGCCTGACAAAAGGATCCAGTGGAGAAGGAAAAGGCAAACTGCTCCGGTACCCTTGCCAAGAAAACCCTATGGAGATCTATAAGGACCCCAGTTCTAGAAGTTTTATATATATATTCCTTATATATTCCTCTTATATAGTGATCATGTGTGGCTGAAAAAGAAAGAACCTATGTCTCCTTAATGTAATTATTTTCACTGTCTTTTTTATTAAATTGAAATGCCCAATTTAAAGCTACATTCCTTAAAGTAAAAAAGGTACTAAACACAGTTCACCCCTATCCGGGAAGGACCAGTCTAGCCACAGCTGCCTCAATTTAGAAACAGAAAATAACAAAGCTCTTAGCACTTTCTGTTGTTATTTGTCTCTGCAAATAGCATGAGTTATAAACCCTTTTTGAACAGGGTCTATTACTATCAGACCTTTAGCTTCAGGGATGCTGTCACTTGCCACTGTTCGTCTCAAGGTCTTCATTACATGCAGGGGCTGGGGGGGGGAGGTAGGGGAAGCTACAAACCCTGAGACAGGATCTTTTTTTTATGCCAGAAAAGGATAAGAATAGTTAGAGTGTAACAACTATATATGGCAAGGTGATTCAACAAGAGGAAAATGTCGATGTATTTAGCTCCTTTCCCTTTTCAATTTCCAACTCAGTAAAACTTGAGTGCAGATAGAAAGGGAAAAAAAGAGAGAGAAGAGAGAGCTCAAGTTTTATTTCTTTACTGAAAGAGGATTATGTAGGTCTGTATGACAGTGGAAAGAATCCCAGAGCAGGAGGAGGGAGACCTGGGTTTGAGCCTTGGCATTACTTCCAACTAGCTGATTATGCAAGTAACTTAACTGATCTCTCTCTAAATTTTCCCATCTGCAAGAGAATGATTTCAAATGTTGTTGCCATCTCTAAAACACAAAATTAAAATGATGACTGAGGTCACTTCTTGAAGAGAATAACAAATATTGAATGTTTAGATTGAGTAAAGAATATACCAGGTTTCCAAATAAAAAAAATCTTTCTCTAATACACAAAATTGTTCTGGAAGTAAAATGCGTTTTCTATGTTGTCCCTCTCCCTTAACCCCACACCATTATGTTTCAGTTAGAGGATGTTAAATGATAGGTTATGGTACTTGAGACTTTACACCAAAGTAAGGAAACTGCTCAGGGCATATTTGAATTTTTATGACTATAATGATGTCAGCTAGCAAGACAGACTATTTCCTTTGAAAAATAAAATGTACTCCAGGGTGATAGAACAGAAGGCGGGCCAACTTCTGCTTATGGCTCAGGTTACATAGATGTTGTATCTTAAATAATTTATATGATGCGATCATATGAAGGCCTCATCTGTGGGAACAGACTGAACTGAAACCAAATATGTCCCAATCTGTATACTAATCACTGTTCAACCACAGAGAGGTGTTGGAGAGTCCATTAGGCAGTACAAAGTCTGGAGGCACCTACCACTTAAGCACTGAACAGATGCTTATTATGGATAAAAAAGCTGAACATTCTGCCAGGCACACAGTTGGGTGCTCAATAATGTTAGTTGAATGACTGAGTGAGTTACACAATAGCTGAGTTTGTGATTCAGGAGATAGACTCATAGTACAACCAACATCATCTGATGCTGCCACAAAAAGGCAAAAAAAATGTCATTTAGATAAACTAGATACCACCCATGAACAACAATGCCTTGGGAATAATTTTGATTTTGAAAAAATAAAAAATAAAATAACTCAGAGAAAAGAATAATAAAGTAGGGAATGGCATTAAAATGATATCAAACTGAAAAGAGAGGGAATGAAAAAGGAAAGGGGAGGCTTTAAAGGAAAACAGGTGAAAGGAAAAGGGGAAGAAGGAGAGAAAGGGGAAATGGGAGAAATGAATGAATGTCCACTTCCTTTTGCTCCAGATTTTGAGGTTCATTAGCTCATTACTTAAAAAAACACATTATGCCACCTGTTTTCCCCCACACCAGATCACCAGTAAAATCTGTGTCTATACTTATATAAGCAGAAATCATTTGTTATTAATGCTTATTAATACCCTACATTTTATGATATTTTCCATTCTTCACAGTAATTTAAAAAATACTTTCCACTTCTTCAGCCTTGCAACAATTGCATGGAGTTAAATCACAGGGTAACAAATTATAAGATGTAGATCTGGAATGGAACTTAAAGTTTCACCTCTCTCATCTAAAAGATGAGGGAGCTGGGGCTCTGAGATGTTACATGATTCCCATTTAAATGAAGATTTCTGGTAGGGAAAATGTCTTTCCTTTTAATAGGCCTATGAAACTTTTGGGGCAAGAATGCACTATTTGACAAAAATTGCTGGGAAAACTGGAAAACAGTAAGCATAAATTAAATATAGACTATCATCTGACAAAGGATACAAAGATCTCAAAATGGATACATGATTTAGACCTAAAAGATGAGACTTTAAACAAATGAGGGGTGAATGGAATAGTTTACCTGTCAAGTCTATAGATAAGAGAAAAATGTATGACCAAACAAGGGACAGAGCATTAAAGGGCAAAAAATGGATAATTTTCATTAAATCAAATTAAAAAGGGTTGGCACAATCAATAAGCTTGTGAAACAGAAAGTTCAAATATCACTTTTCAAATTTTCCTGAGGAGAAAAGAGGACTGGAAACATTAAGGACTCTAGAATTGTATTTTCTCATAGTAGATACTTATTAAAAGCAATTGATTAATTGCCTGATTGATTTTCCTGGAAATCACATAGGTTGTAAATACTAGTACTAAGATAATAATGTAGATATTTTGATTGATCATATCTCTTTCTTCTTCAGTAGGGAGAACTTGGTCTAACTAGGAAGAAACTATCCACCACCTCCTTTCCTTTCTATATAGGTAATAGGTTACTCATGGTTATAACAGTGTAATATGTATGCAGCAGAGAAGATTAGACCAGAAAAGAATATGCAACTAACTACTCCAGGATCACCATAATCAGGGGTTAGAGCCAGTTCTGACTAGATTCTGTAACTGTAATTGCCAGAAACTGGAAAACTCTGTAAATGGACATTTATTACTTTATTGGTTGTCTTGATTTGAGTTAATAATAATGCAGATTAAATTTTAAAAATGCATATGTGTGCATTCTGCCCTCTTTCCAAATCAAATTATTAAACATTGATATGCACAACCTTGTTTTGCTCTATAAAATATTGCTGGACCTCAATAGGAGTGCAATGAATGTCCTTAGAATGAACTCATCACCACACTAGAGGTCTGGTGGCTGTAAGATAAGAATAATAATAACAGCGGTGATAGTAGTGGGAGTGGGAGTGGGAGGAGGAGGAGGAGTGATAGGAGGAATGATAGGAGTGGTAGGAGGAGTAGAAGTCTTTATATTGCTTTAAAGGCATCTCTATATTGCTTTAAAGTTTTCAAAGTGTTTTATGTCTATCATGTCATTTGAGTCACATAATTCCTCTATCCTTAATATTTTTGCCCCCTTCTAGTAGATACACTACTGAGTACCCAACTCAGAGCAGAATAAATATTACCTTCTTTCCTGGGAAAACAAAGTTTTTCCAATATCTCAGTAATCTGAAGCGAGGCTGGCTATTAAACACACCATTAGAAGCTGAGTTTTTAGAGAGCTTACTTTTCCATTTGCATCCCCAGAACTTAGGACCATGCTTTGTTTAATAAATGCTTTTCTGTTCATTCATCAATTCATTCATCCATCATTCATCCATTTACTGACTCCAGGAAAACCTGCAAGGTATATTATGAGTTCCAGCCTGAATGGATCTGAATCAGTATTAGCCAGCCAAAAAGTACTGATGAAGAGCTTGCTATGTGCCATGAAATAGGGAAGCACTGAGGGTACAAAGAAATTCAAAAACACAATTCCAGTCTCAAGGAGTTCATATTCTAACAGGGGAAAGATCATGAAAACTATATGTATGTATAAGGATATGTGTATACATATGTATACAAATGTGCATTTATATGTGTGTATATGCCTCTCCCTCTGTGTATATACCATGTACATAATTGCAAAATGGAAAGTAATCTCAGAAGGAAGAAGACACCTCAATATTTTGGCTCTTCATGATCCTCAAGAATGAAGTGGTGGCATTCTCTTCAGATCTATCTTCCTGAAAACCACTGATAGGGAGAGTGCAAGTTCCTACTGAGGCCATACATAAGTCTTATTCAAATACACGATTATAGTTCATTTCTGTATAAATAAAACCAGTATGATAGTAGACTGGTTGTTAGAACCATCTTTTACTTCTTTTATTTAAACAGTTTTAGGTCAGAAAGAGCAGTGCAATAAAGGGCCAGTGAAACATGGCCTCTCTGATTGGCTTCTGCTTTCTTGAGTTGGAAATAACAGAGAGATGCATACCTCCCCTGTCCTACTTCTCTACTTTGGTTTTACATTTATATCATATACTTGAGACAAATATGGAACTGAATGTCTTTGGTGGCACCAATTCCTTTTTTATTCAAGCCCATTTCTTATAGCATTAAAAATAAGTGTTGAACACCTACTGTTTGCATAGAAATGTTTTTGATAGATACTTGATATGTAATGGCCACTTGAATGTTTTAAGAGATTCTACAATAATATATTATAATATAATATCAAAAAGGATTCTTCAGTATTATTCCACACAGTAGCTTCCTACTATTACAAAGGTAACCACCTTTCCTTACCAAATGTACAAATAATACCATAGAGCTCATGGTAATTTTATGATAAATCTCTGTTTCCATGAAGTGCTTATCTAGTCCATGGAAAACAAACATAGACTAGAAATTTATTTTATGTAAATATAGAAAAAATAAAATTAACTTTTATGATTATCTACTATATAATTGAAGTTCCCCAAATGATTTCTTAATGCTTAAATGATTTCGAATACTGATATTTCTCAATCGACTACAAGATGATGTTTAGCTACAGCTACTGACAACAACTCTAAGATTCTTTCTTTACAGAGAAAATTCTTATACACCACAAAAGTTTTTATTATCAATGTATTCTTGCTGTATTAAAGATATTCATAAACTTAGTTCCCCTCCACTTGTAAATATTATGCTACTATTTTTAATTCATATCCTTTTTCAGGCACTTAAAATCTTTGTGACCTTGGGCAAGTCCCATGATGTCTGTCAGGTTGCTTAGTTTGCTCATCTCTGAAAAGAGGGAAATAATAGCATCATACAAGGTTACTGTGGAACTTTAATGAAATAATACAAACAAAACATTGAGAAACTTGGCTCGCTATATAAATGCTAACCACTATTATTATTCAAACCAAAAGAAGAGGTAAAAGGTTTCTTAGGGAATTAAATTTAGGAAATAATTTCATTTTATATTTAAAGACACCATTTTAATTAAAAGTGAAAAGGTCAGTTTTAAATGATTCATTCAAAGAGGGACAGGAGGGAAGTATTGTTAAAAAGGGTATGGCTAAACAGAAATTTGGAATTTAACCTATTCCAATGAAAACATGTCAAGAGTATTTTAGAGTAATGAGTTACTTAGTTATAATTCATGTTATGCATTCACTATAAGGAACTGGTGTCTTAAAAATAAGGATAGATTTTTTAATGGAAATAAGAACTTCATGTAAGGAATGAAATAGGTTTGAGGAAATGTGTATTTTTCCTATAGAGAAGAAATATTAATATAAGAAAAAATAATCAAGAAATCAACAATTGTTCCCCTACATTTGATATAAAGAAAGCTAAGAGTGTGTCTAAACTTCCTTTCCTTCCTTAATGAAACTGGTATTGATTTTTCATCCTTGTGAATCATTGCCTAGAAGCAATTTCTTTTAGCTGTAGGTTCTCACATTTAATTTGGATGTATGCTTAAGGGAGAGTTTATCAATAAAATCTCCAGTGGTACACTGAAAGGTTTTTATTAGAAAGAAACAGTCAAGGCAATTTTATCAATTTTGTTAAACAACAAGATGATCAAAGAATTATTAATGAACTGCTTTTAAAGAGCAATTTCAGCATGAACATGGGTCACACACCCTAGGACATCTATATCACTGAGTATCAAACAAACGATCTTGATGAGGAAAATAAACTCACCCACGTTTATGGCAAGGCCAGTGCTGGCCCAAATGTTGGGTTAAAAAATTACTAGTGATGATCAAATAAGGTTACCAAAGAGCTCTCTAGTTATCCCAGTAGTTTTTGCTCACATCACTTGTAATTTCTAATTGTGAAATAAAGATTAGCAAAAATATATTGCCCTTTGATTTTCCTCCATATGTAATAAGAACATGGAATAAAGGAAATTCCGCACTCTTTTCCTTCATTTTAAACTCTTGGGCCATTAATTATTGAGGCAATATATTCAACTCAAGTCTACACAAAACTAATAACTAAATTATGTTTCTTATGTTTCTAAAAGGTCTTTTTGATAATTACTCATAAAAGCAGCAACGAAAACATTTAAGGGCAAAAAATATGCTGGGACTAGTGCTATCATGGTCATACATGTGGGTTCTGAGTGAGTCAGAGATCAGGAGAGTGGTATTTGACATAGTTGTGCATCCACATTACAAGGAATTATTGCAGAAAAGACTACATTGCATTCATACTGCCATACTTGTCAATCACTTCAATGTACTATTAAGACCAGAAAATGGGATAGGAGGTTATCTGACCAAGTTAATTTTACATGATTTTTAATGGCTGATCATACCATTTAAATATTTTTTAAAAACCCTTACCTTCTCAATCATGTTTTTCCTTTATCTTATTTTCAGTGTCTTCTTATCCATTGGATCCTTTCTGCAGCCTACAAAAAATTCATATCTCCCCCAGCCTAAAACAAAATAAAACCTACTTCACTTGATTCCAATATTTCAATATATCATATCTTTTCCCTTACTAGAAAGAGCTACATACATTTGTTGCCTCCATTTGTTCACTTCTAATCAATTTCCCAAACCTATGAAGTCTGGTTTTTGATACATCAGTTAAACCTGAAACTTCACCAATGAGATATTAGCTAATAAATCCAAAGAACCCTTTCTGTAGTCCTCATTTTACTTGACATCTTTGCATATTTTGATGCTTTTGACCATCCTGCATTCTCTTGGTTCTCCTCATAGATGTCTATTAGCTTCTTTTCAATATTCTTGCCTAATTCATTCTTATTATACCCACTAAGGTTAGATGTCCAAAACCCTATCCTATGCCTTATTTTTTTATTTCTCTATACTGTTCCCAGTTGATCTCATCATTTCTTCTAATTTGAGCTCTATGATCATATGATTACATCTAGAATAAATTACAAATATTCAACATGAATTTTGGGATTTGTGTAACTTGGAAGCCACTTACTTTTTCAGTCTTATTTTTATATCACTATAATTCTGAAGGTCTCCAATTAAGTAAAATTACCTTCTTATTGTTCCACATACATGATAGTCTATTTTCCCACCTCCATTCCTTCAACTAAGCAATTGCCTGTATCTTAAATACATTCCCCTTTTCACTTATTTGGTTGAATCATTACCATCCTTCAAAATACAACTCAGGGGCTAACTCTTAGAGGCCTTGTGAATTTCCCCAAATATAGGCATTCTTTCCTATAGGAGCTGGCTATGTGCATAGGTGTATTATGCATTCAAATATATATATATATATATATATATATATATATATATATATATATATATGT
>NC_058132.1:295641791-295672470 GCF_016433145.1 Gracilinanus agilis
ATATATATATATATATGTGTGTGTGTGTGAATGTATGTGTGTAAGATAGGAGGAGGGAGAGCATTCCAGGCATGGTAGGACAATTTAGAGAAAATATCCCAATCTGAGAGGTAGAAAGTCTTATTCATGGAATAGTAAGGAAAACAGTGTCACTGGATTAAAGCGTATGTGTTGGAGAGTGAGGTATAATAAGACCAGAAAGGTAGGAGGAGGCTAAGTTATAAAGTGCTTTGAATACCAAACAGATCATTTTGGTTTTGTTGCTAGAGGCAATAGGAAGCCATAGGAATTAGGTTGGGAGGGGGGCAGATGTGACATGATCAGACCTTGTAGGATAATCATTTTTATAGCTGAGTAGAGAAAAGATAGGAGTGAGGAAAGACTTGAAGCAGACAAACCTCTTAGCAGATTACTACCTACAGTAATCAAAGTGTGAAGAGGTAAGGACCTCAAGTGGAATGGTGGCAGTGCCAGAGAAGATAAGATGGAATATTTTGGGGTGGGGGTGAATGTAAATGGAATTAGCTCACCCTCATTTATAGTTAAAACTCTAGCCATCAGAGAAAATGTCATCCCACCTCCTTGAGTGAGAGGGGAGATCTGTGACCCACACGTGACAATAAGTAAGTAACAAATCAAGAACAAGGGACTGCCCTTTGGGCAGTCCAAAACAATGTTGAGGCTGCCATTTGTCCACTTCAAATTAGAGGTGGGCACAGGAAGTGATGGGGTAGCTTCCTACAGAGGCAGTTGGGGCTTTGAACTTGGGTGTGGATGGATCTCTGGTGAGACCTCAGGAGGCTTCCCTCTGAATTGTCACATGGGTAAGTTAGGCTGACTCCCTTTCACCTGCCTTGGCGTTTCTGGAGGCTCTACCCTCAAGGAGGCTTGTCTTGCCTCTCTAATTGCTAAAGGCCTTGTGGCTAGTAGCCTTGTTTAATTAACCTCTAAACCCTCACCTGGTCCGGACCTCTGCTGGTCTGGACCAGTCTCTCTCTCTCTATTTCCCTACCTTCATCCTTCCTAACTGTAAATAAATTTCCATAAAAGCCATCCTGACTTGGGTCTATTTTTAATTATGGAATCAATCTAAATCTGATTGATTCCTGGAGACCACACTTTAAATATATCTAATTTCCCCTCTTACAGTTGAGAGATAGTGGAAAATCTAGGATGACTGCTAGATACTGGAACTGATGGGAGTGGGAGGATAATGGTGCAATTTATAGCAATAAGGGAAATAGAACTAGGAAGGTTTAGTAGGAAAAATAATGAGTTCTGTTTTAGATATTTTACATTCAAGGTGTCTGGAAAGCAATTGGACATATGAGAATGGAAGTGAGCAGAAAATTTGAGGCTGGAAAGGGAGATTTCACAATCATTAGGATAGAGATGATAATTAAATCCAAGGAAACTAATGAGATAATCAAGCGAATTCATATAAGGGAGAAGAGAAGAAGACTCAGGACAGAACCCTTTGTGACACTTATGGTTAGAGGGTGATTTGGAAGATTCAACAAAGAATACAGAGATGGATCTGCTAGATAAATAGGAGGAAAACCAGAGAGTGATGTCCTGAAAACCTAGAGAGAAGAGAACATAAAGAAGAAGAGAGTCTTCAATAGGGTTAAAGGCTTCAGAGAGATCAAAGAGAAGAAGGTTTGAGAAAAGGCCATTGAATTTGGTAACTAAGAGATCATTAGCAATTTTGAAGAGATCGGTTTTGGTGGGATAATAAAGTTGGAAGCCAGATTATGAAGGGCTATTAGAAGTGTAAGAAGAGAGGAAGCCTTTTATAGTTTTTTAATTTGTTTTTTGGTTTTTGTTGTTTTTTTTTTCAGTTTAGAAGAGACAGGAGACTAGATATGGGAGGTTTGAGGAGGAATGAAAAGGTTTGGGAGAGTTGCTATAGTGAGTGAAATATGACTGATAAAGGAGGCTTGGTGAGGCCACCTAGCAGCAGGGAGGACCCAATTGAAGTTGTGTAGCATAAATTTGTTGTGGTCCAGTCAGAATAATTGTGACTTTTTCTACTTTTGCAAAAGTGATGAATGGTGAGAGTGATCCAAGGCTAAGGCTTGGCTAAGTATAATCAGTGATATGATAAGGAGACTAGGAATTCAAAGTACCTTGGACAGAAAATAATTAAATACTGGTTTAATTAAATTGATTATTTTCAAGATCTTGAAAAGTCATCATTAAGTTCAAACTTTTTCGGCTTATAGACTATTTGGGTGATTTTCCTATAAAAGTTAACTTGAACCCAAAGTTTAGGATGCTGAGGAAGGAATTCGATTTAGTATATTAAGTGAGACTTTACAAAGACAAGTATGTACAATCTGTTATTGTCCACATTTGTTTCATTTGCTTATTTTTTAACACTATCTCAAAACAAAATCCTACATCTTATACAAATCTCAAATTGCAGGTATTGCATGCCACCAAAAATAGACCAATAGATTTGAATTGACCTAGAACACAGATGAAAATTACCAACATATACACAGTAAAAGGATTCAGATGGTAAACACCAGTGATAATAGGATAGATAAATCTCTCTCTCTCTCTCTCTCTCTCTCTCTCTCTCTCTCTCTCTCACTCTCTTTATAATTCTATGTTTCATTCATTTTGGAAACTGATATAATGGCAATTTTTATAACTATCAAATACTATGTCCAGTGTTACTTATAGGGCCTTATCTCTGGGTCTCAGTTTCCTCATATGTAAAATGAAAAATTATGCTATAAGATCATGAAGGTCCTTCACAGAGAAAAACTATGGCTTTATTGGTTTTAAGGAGATTTATCAAAGTTACCCAAGGTTTTCACTACAAAGCTCTGATGAAAAGTAAACCACAAAATATTGATAATGTCAAGCAACTAAATCTCTGTGTAAATATAAACCTTCAGATAAATGTGCTTTCACTGAGTATATCTGCCCAGTTTTGAATTTCCACTGCTATCAGTGATGTCACTAATATCTAAAATATTGTGTGATAGTAAGCTCCCTGTTGTTTAATGTATATGACATTTTGCTTTTCAGCTGAGAAAGAAAAATGTTAACCTCCTAAATTCAAATCTTTGTAGGCAAGTGAGTAGAGCAGTTGCTTTTTTCAAGGCAAGAAGACAAAAAAAGCAATTTGTCAGTATTTGGCAACATTACTATTTCCTCAGCTATTTTTAAACCAAAGAAACCATTTCTTCCTTGAAGAAAGAGAATTAGTTTTCAACACTTTCAACACATTTTCAACAACTATTAGACTTGTGGTTCCAATTCACTTCAATTTGATAAACATCTATTAAGCATTTATTATTGCAAGGCTCCCTGAATAGCCCTTGATACATTATTTGAGATGTACCAATCACTATAATATCAATTTGAAAAACTCATTTAAAGGACAAGAAAAGACAAGAAGCATGGAATATTTATACTTTTATATTTGGGGTTTGGAATCTGGGTTATCAGAAAGCCATTTGTTACAGTGGGAAATTTCTCTACTGAACCACATCACTGAAGGTGAATAACCTAGTTTATTATAAACGCACTAACTTTTGCAAATATGAAGGAAAAATCAGATAAAAATAACTAAGTATTCATAAATTCATACTGATTAACTGACTTAATCAGCCATTAAATTTTCTGAGAATATTGAAACTATCTCATGAGACCAAATTTATGATTATTCATTTCAACTCTACTTTGGATTTCTTTTTGTATATGAGTTAATTGGTCCTATATAGAGCTGGTAGGAAAGAAGAAAAAAAAAACACTTGAAGGATGTGAAATAGTTATGATTGGTTTGAGTGTCCTCCTCAGAATGTCGTCCATCTGAATATCATGTAGGAAATAATAACTGCTTCAGATGACTTTATTATAATATTGAAAATTGGCCTCCTTGTTCTAGGTGTCTGAGGTAGACTAAAGGAAAATTGGAAGATATGACATACTTGTTATTGACATGGATAAAATTATCTATTTCACCCTTGTTTTTTCCTAATTATAACTGATACTAATAGGATGGTCCTGAAGACATACCAACATTAATTATGTATGTATAGATTATCAATAAAAATGTTTAAACTATTCTTGTATTTAATCTCTTAGATATCTGTTATGCCACCAATATGTCTATGCAACATCGAATGGTATGAGCCTTGGAAGTAAAAACTCATTTTTAAGTTCTTCTAAATAAAACCCAATTATGAAGGTGGCTAGAAAATTTTTGTCACAATTCACAAGTTTGCAAAGGAATAATTTCTTGTGTGTTCTCTATTGTGGAATATCCATGTCCCTGTTTACCAGCCTTTGCATGGATAACTAGAAATTCACAAGTTATAACAAAAATTCCCATGGTTCTGTCCAAGTCCCCCTAATTTCTTTCACTTTAATTTATCATAAGTAATAAAATCAAAATAATTTTTTATAAAGTACTGACACTGATTACTTACTTTAGTATACAGTAAGAACATTTAATGTTAGGTAGAATTCATATGGTACTTTGCCTCCAGTCAGATACTAAAAAGGTTTACTCACAATCTTTACTTTCATTTAAAAATAACAAACCAGTGGAATGGACTAGAAAAGAATTTTATGAAAGATCCAAAAAAAAATGATGGCTCATTACTATTAAATGAGGAGTTGGAATATATCATCTTCCAGCTTTGACATTCTGTGGATCTACAAAACTAATTGAGGAGAGGAGAAAGAAAAGAAAGGAAATCTATCAATGGAGAAAGGAAACTTGAATCTTTTGAATCTAAAGATTGAAGAGCATACTGACACCATTATTAATCTATGGTCTATGGTTCCTGGAATGCAAACATATACTAACTTTTTAAGTTGACAATAATACTTAAATCTCACAGCTAGAAAAAAATCATAGAATTAGAGCCAAGACACATAGGTTCTAATCTTGGCTCTGTTCTTAATGACCTATGTGACATTAAACAAATTATTTTACCTTTCTGGGAATTTCTTTCATCTGTATAATGAGGGAAAATAATTTAAAAATTTTCTCTAACACTATCATGCTATGAAAGTTTTGTTGAGGATATAGTGTATGCCAATCCTAATTCCACACCAATTGGACTCAGAGTTCCTAAATTGTCATCATTACTCAAATATGCATTAAATGACTCTCTGTCACACTCTAATTCTCTCTCTGTCTTGTTTCTCTGTGTGTCTGTCTCTCCTGTCTCTCTGTCTCTGGATAGAGCTCTAGCCTTAGAATCAGAAGACTCTTCATGAATTGAAATCTGCACTCAGATACATAATGGTTGTATGATATTGAATAAACCACTAAATCCATTTTGCCTCAGTTCCTCATCTATAAAATGAATTGGAGAAGGAAACGGTACTCCAGTATCTTTGCCAAGAAAAACTCTAAATGAGGTCACAAAGAATTGGACACCACTGAAAAATCAATGAAAAACAACCAATGGATGTATGTATGCATATGTGCATGTATACACACACACACACACACACACACGTACTCACACTTAGATACTGCTGGAGATGTGTGCACTCTATGTATTTATATAAGCATATATAACATACATGTACTTATACATCATATATATGTTACACAAATATGCCATATGATATGTAATGGAATAAAAAGGCAATGTTGATATGTAGAGGAATAAATGGGGGAAATATAGCTGAGTTAAGGGATGAATGGGGAGTATATAAGGGCTATGCAACAGGCTAGTCACAGAGGCTAGAGACAGAGGATAGGTGCTTGAGGGTAATGGGAGCAAATAGGCTGGGTCCTTCAGGCAGGGAGGCTATCTCTGTGATACAAGAAGAACTGAGTCAGCCCAAAGTAATATGGGTCTGGCTGAAAGGTTTTTGTTGTTAATTTCTAAGGTCCCTTGAGGGAGGAGACAAGAGGCTTCTCCCTGCCAGTGAAACTGAAATCTACAGGAAGTCTCCGCTAGCTACTTCCTGCCCAAGATTGATGCCTAGGTTTGCCCTTAAGAAATAAAAAGGAAAGTTCTTCCTTCCCTCTTCAGCCTTTGCCCTAATATCAAATACAATGATTCACCAGAGGCTTGTGTGTAGATATCAAAGGGGATTTATTGATGTCAGGGGTAAGCAGAGGGAAAAGGGATTTGAGGGTTTTATAACTGCCACTAGGGAGAAAGCTGGTGCTAAGGAAGGAACACAGGAAAGGGTCTGACTGAGAGAGGCCTGCTCCCTCAGTCAGAGAATGTTTCACTGCCCTGAGGTAAAAGTATTTTATGAGATCACTAGATAAGGGGATGGCTTGATTTAGCTTGTCCTTCCTGCCTACAGAAGCTAAAACCATGATGTCTACCCGCCAAACCACACTTCCTCCCAGGGCCCAATGGGGAAATTCAGGGAAGTAGCAGGATGTAAAATGGAGAGGTCAGGGAGAGGTCTAGAAAGAACAGACCAAGTCCAAGATGCCCCAACGGCAAAAGGCGTTTCAGTTGGAACTCCAGGGATATTTATAGCCTAACTCTAATGGTTTTCCCGTGAGCCCAGCTCCCACACTGGTTCAACATTCTAAACCTTTCTAACTGACAAGTTGCTACAGTTGGTTTGCAAAAGCAAGGCTTTTGCTGCAACCCTGCATTATAACAACAGTCAAAACTTCTGCATTTAATGATTACTGGTACTAACAGTGAGATCTGTGTGAGCATCATAGTTAAATTGCTTCTAATGAATTTTGTACCTTAAATGTAATAAATTCAGTATATTGCAAACTTGTCCTTTTCTCCATTTTCTTGGCAAGACACTGCTAACAGCTACCACTTATCCATTATGAGTCTTCCGTGTGCTCATCCCAGATGATCCCAGATTAAGTAGCACCATTAAATTCAACCCTTTGACCTTTTGAATTGAAGGTTTTCTACAGGGAAATGTGCAGCCTATAGGCAAATACAAATGTGTCATCTATCTGCAGCATATCCCTTACATCTATTCTTCAGTACATTCTGCACAGTGTATCAATATGCCTTCAAATCTGCTTTGTGTTCTGTAATAATTAAATCATTTTGAATGCTCTGAAAACTTATTCATCTATTTCAAAATCAATCAAAGGCAAACAAATCAAAGAGACTAACAAAGATGAGTAAGCATTATCAATTTTTACATTTTTGTGCACCAGTGAACATTACACAAGAACACAATATGTCTAGATTAACATATAAGGTCATAAAATCATCTTTTAACCAGATTAATTTTATAAACAATACTTAGATATCACTGAGTTTTTTTCCTGAGCATAATAAAAAGGAATGTTCAGGGACCTTTCCTTGTCAAAGTTTACCCTGAATTTAAATGTCTCCAAAATATCAAAAGGATTAAAAGAGCTAACGTCACCTTTTTCCAATAATCTTTAAGATTTTATTCTAAGTGGTAGAGTGATTGAAAGCCCACAAATTTCCTTTTATGCCACCTTTTGCAGATCTTTCTTTGCCATCTTTTATAGACCACACTTCCTTCTTTAGAACATTTAGCTTGAAATTTGTTTATCCATATTGGGGTTCTCCAAGCTAAATTTGAAGCCTATTTAAGAATTTAGAATTATTGATAAATAAATACGTACAACGCCTCAAAAATTTCATACCAATATAACTTGAAGGTAAGATATTCCTCCTTTGAATGAGTATAAAGGATTCTTTTCAATTCACAATAAACTTTACTCAATAACCCAGAAAAAAATCAATATTGCAGGTCATTTTGCTTTATGCTCTATATGTCAGAGATAGGACTTGGAAAATGGGCTAAACCAATAATAAATGCAGAATCCCATAATATAAGAACTCCCAATCTTTATTTTCTAACTTACTAAAATCTAAATGAGATATAGACTCCAAGAATGAGAGTAGTTCTGTGTCCCTGAGAAAATAAGTGCTCATAAATACTTAGCTAATATTCTTATGCTAATCTTTACTAGTTAAATGTTTTTTGTCAAAAAATCTGCATTTGGGTCTACCTCCAAATCCTCCAAGCTGTGTGATCATATCTAAGTCATTTGCCTTATCTATATCTCACTTTCCTTATCTGTAAAATGGGAATAGATTCTATGCTACACGTCTATTTTTAGAAAAGTACTGAATAAACCATCAAATACTATATAAATATGATTTTTTAAAAATGTGCATCTCACCTCTAAGCAATCCTCTAAATTTTTGGGAAGGGAAAATTTTAATTTCCATATATATATACATATATATTTACATTTACAAGTAAATATAAACTTGAAAACAAATCAACTTCTCAGAACCATTGAATGTTAGAGCTGAATAGTAAGAAGTAAAAATTTTAATGCATCATTTTACACATGAGAAACCTTAGAACCAGAAAAGCCAATGCGACTAACCTCAGATAAGCCAGCTAGTTAATAGCAAAGTCAGTAATTTGATCAAGCTCCCAGTAGCCTCACTCATTAAGTACCAGACCCATGTGCTTTAAGGCCCTTTTTTCCAACTAAGACCAAGTCACAAAATTGTTCATGACATTTAAAGTATCTATGTTATATTGTCAGTGATTTTCCAAAAGGAAACTTCAAATCACCTTGAAACAAGGGAAAAAATCATCTCAAAATTGTAAGAGACAAAATTAAAGTTAAAAGGAGTGATCAGAAATGTTGCAGAGAAGTATAATGCATTTTTGATAAGAAGAATGTACTGAATGAAAACAATCAAGGAATAAGAGAAAATTCATAAAATAAGAAAATATGAAACAATTCCAGATTTTACTCTTTTTCTGAATGAAGCTACAATAAAAGGCTTTCATTTTAGGTTTTAACTGTGACAACATTCAAAGTATGTTTAAATTAGTTGTGGGGGATTTCCCTTCCCCCCATTTTCTATGTATTTAATGCATCTTTGATTTTTAAATAGAACCTGCTGATCTTCTGATCGGCAAAGTGACATATTCTTTTATGGCAGGAGAATGAATGCAAACATCCCTTTTCTTGACAATCACAGATATGTTTGCAAATGTAGGATTAGGGACACACACACATATCTATAGGGTACTGCTTAGAATAAATGTTTTATGTATTGACTAGATAAATAGCATTGGTTTAGAAGCCTTTTTCAGCATCAGTTGGGTACCAAGTAAGGAGCATGGCTCTCTGCTGCAAGGATGTCAGATCCTCATTCATGGTGTTCCGATTGGATTCTCTTTGAACATATGCCCTTTCAAGTGAAATTAATCAATCTCTTTATCACTCTCGCAGCATCTGGAGCCATAATCATTACCCAACTGCTGAGAAAGAAATGAAACCACTAATCGCACAGGGAGTAGAGCTTAGTGTTCAGAGCAGGAAAGTTTTTATTAAGTTCTAATTTGAAAAGTGATTTTTCATGACTAGCCACATAAGACATGCCATGCAAAAGAGACCATACTTCAACAACCACTGGCTGCTCATTCACTAGTAAAGAATCAACATATTAAGAACTTTAGTAATTGAGCTTACTTTATAGCTTTAATGATTTCCTCTAAAATCACACACAAACACCGACAAACACACACACATTGAACTCAGTGTGTGTTTAAGTATATCTCAAGAAATATTTCCCTAAGTAGAAATAGCAGAACCTGCTTGAAAAAATATAGCCTGTCCAACATGCTGAAAAGATATAAAGATTAATGCTTTACCATAAAGCAGTCAAAGTTTTTCCACAAAAACTTTCAGGTCTATATGTCCTCAACTAGGGCAATAACTTGGGACTGTCTTATAGGCACCATAGTATACTTTGGAGCAATGGATTAAAAGTCAGAGAATCTGTTTCCTAGTCAAAGTTCTGACATACATCATTATATAAGCTTGAGATGATCCCTTTGCTCACTCTAGGACAAGTTTTCCTCATTTGTAAAATGAAGAGGATAAGGAGCAGAGCCAGAAGAACATTGTACACAGAGACTGATATACTATGGTAAAATTGAATGTAATGGACCTCTGTACCAGCAGCAATACAATGACCCAGGACAATTCTGAGAGATTTATGGTAAAGATGCTACCCACATTCAGAGGAAGGAGTGCAGGAGAGGAAATATATAAGAAAAACAACTGCTTGAATGCATGGGTTGGGGTGGACATGATTGAGGGTGTGTACTAAAAACTACCACACCAATGCAACTACCAACAATTTGGAAATTGGTCTTGATCAAGGACACATGACAAAACTAGTGGAAATGTGCATCGGCCATGGGTGGGGGGAGTGCAGGGGGCGAAGGGGAAAGGAGGAGCATGAATCATGTAACCATGTTAAAAATTAATATTAATAAATGTTTGAAAAACTGAAGAGGACAGACTTGATGAATTTTAAGTTCTATTTCAGCTCTAAATCTATCTTTCTCTAACCTATAAACTTCATTCTATGATATCCATCCCTACTACACATAGGGTGCTATTACATACTTCATTTATTCATTTATTTATTTATTACATTCACCAACACACATTTATTAGGGGTCTATTAAGCACCAAGCACTATTTTTGGATAGGGGATATGATTTTTTAAAATGTTTGCCTCATGGAACTTGGTTTCTTTTGGGAATGGGTAAGAGAGAATATAACATGTTTACAAATAGGCAAATATGAAGCGGTTTGCAGAGATAAAGACTACTAAATATCTAAGTAGGAATTGAGGGGTGGAAAAGAGTTTAGAGAGAAGATAGGATCTTAACTGATCATTTCAGTGAAGATAAACATCATTCAACATCGAGATTAGGAGAAATGCAAAAAGGTCGTGCCATAGAGTCAGTGTAAATGGGGTATTAAGCAATAAGCATCCATAAATACCTACTATGTGCCAGGTATTGTGCTAAACCCCAAAAAAGAAATATAGTTCCTGTCCTCAAGGAGCTAACAATCTAGTAAGGAACAACTCCACACAAAAGAAAACTGAAAATGGAAGGTGGGGTTTCCAGAGAAAATATCTGTCATGGGAACATTGTGGAAAAGCTAGTAAAGTCTCAAAGTAGTGCAGTTAGGTGAGGATAAGCTACAATGTGATCAACTCCCTCCTTAAATGGAGATTTTACTTTTCTTGGCTTCATCCTCCAAAAAGAGATATAGAGGCTACTAAAGAGGCAGTCACAAGGTTGATGGATGTTGCAAGATGAGGATGATTTACCAGTAATCTGCTTCCTGGGGCATAGTAAAAGAGTAAAAAGAAGTCCTAAAGTAGTGTAGCCAGGTGAGAAATGAGGGTTACTTTGAAACAAGTTCTCTACTTAAATGGAAGTTTTGGTTACTGAAGCCACCTCTTATTCAGAGTGTCAAGTTTTAGGTAAAGACTCCATCTATTTTTCATCAGACAAAACAAATATTTTCCTGAAGTTAGCTTGTAAAATAAGTTTATTTGAATGCTAAATTTTAGAGTGAGAAGGGGGCTCTGAATCTAGTTAAATCTTTTCATTTAACAAATGAGTCCCAAAGCATTAAAGTGATTCATCCAAGTTCATCAAATAAAGAATAGTAGAGCAGGAAATTAAAACAAAACAGATCCCCTATGTCACAATTGAGACTGTTCAAAGATATCAAAAGGAAGATCTATGTCAGAAATGCATTCCCAAGGGAGAGTAATCCCATAACAGGACATATACTCCCATGGGCTACCTTTAACTGAAATCTAGAGAGAGATTAAATGTATTTCCTGCCTCAAGTCCATTCTCCCTTTTAAAACCTCCAGCTTATAAGTTAAAAACCAGTCCCTTCTGCTGTCTATTTAATTACTTGTATATTTAACTAAAGGTTTTCAGCAAGGACTATTAGTAACTTTAAAGGGCATTTGCTTTATTGATTAGCCTGGGAAGAAAAGCCTGATTCTTTCAACCCTATACCAGAGCAATAAAGTACTTGTGCATGTTGGAGCAGCAACAATTATTCAAAGTACTGTATCTGTTTTCTAATTTATTATTTCCCAAGTGTGCATTTACATACAGTGGCTACATTGGTAATAAGTTTCTCTGGAAAATTTATAAGATCATAAAATATTAGAATTGAAAGGGACTTTAGAAGCCATTTAGTTCATTCCATACCTGAACAAGGATCCTCTCTACAATATATGGGGCAAGTAGTAGTCTAGCATTTGCTTAGAGATCTTCAGCCAGGGAAAACTTAATGATTCTAAAAGCAGCCAATCACACTTTTGAATAGTTTTTAATTGGTAGAAATTTCTCTTTAGGTCCTCCATTTGACTCTTTTTTTTAAAAAATTTAAATTCATTCATTTGCTTGTTTGTCACATTAGAATACTCCCTCATTGCCTTCTCCCCATTAGAAAAGGCATTATTTAACGAAAAAGATATGTTTATTTCTATGTTTTAGTTCTTTGTCTGAAGGTGGATATACACAAGTCATTCTTCAAAAAATATTTCCATTGCTATATATAATGTTTTCTTGATTCTGCTTCTTTCTTTATAACTTTATGTAGGCATTCCTATTTTTTAATTAATGTAATCATCATTTCTTACATTGTAGTAGTTGTCACAAATATATGCCTCAGCTTGTTTACCCATTCCCCAAATGATGAACATTCTTTCAATTTCCAGTTCTTTTACACCATGAAGAAAGCTTCTATAAGTGTCTTAGAACATATAGGTTATTTTCATTTTTCTTTGAACACCTCAGGAAATAAACTCAATAATGATATTGCTGGGCCAAATGTTATAAAACACATTTTTATAACTCTTTGGGCATAATTCCAGATTATTCTCCAGAAGGATTGGATCAGTTCACAGTTCCATGAAGAGTGTATTAGTGTCTTCATTTTTCCACCTCTCCTCCAACACTTGTCATCTTGCTCTTTAATCATTTTAGCCAGTTTGAGAGATGTGAGATATCTCAGAATTGTTTTGATTTGCATTTTTCTAATCAATAATGCTCGAGGGCATTTTTCCATATAGTTATATATAGCTTTGATGTCTTCATCTAAAAACTTTCCAATCATATCTTTTGATCATTAATCAATTGGGGAATGACTCATGCTCTTATAAATTTGATAGTTCTTCATATATTTTAGATATGAGGAAAGCAATAGGTTGGGAAATTTTTTTACAGTTTCTCAATTTAACTCTGTAACTTGTTTGCATTATTCTTAGCTCTTTCCTCTGGAGCCAAGCATATAATCAGGCTCTCTTTCATGTGACAGTCATTTAAAGACTTGAAGAGAACTATCATGTATCAATATATTGTTAGGATCAGATGAGATAATATTTGAAAACATACTTAGCATACTGTCTGATACACAGGTGGTTGTTGTCCTTCATACTTGAAGAGGATCAAAATGGCACCACTATCTTGGGGCCAATGTACAATGTGTCCACTTGAGGCTGATTAACCAGTACAATCTCAGAAGGTTCTACAACAGGTGGGGCACAAATAACCCACATGAACTTTTAGGATGAAGATGTTTCTAAATTTGTACATTTCATGTTTCTTTTGAACTACTACAATTCTGCTTTTCTCAAAGAGCATAGTACTTTCTTCTACATAGTAGGTGTTTAATAAATATGTATTAACTGATTGGCTGATGATCAAATCTTCCCCTCCCTCTCCGTACAGACTAAAACAGAGAAGGGAAGGGAATAAGTATTTATAGCATGCCTAAAACATTCCAGCACTGTGCTAAGTAAGAGGTTAAATGACTTCCCTTGGGGCACCAGCCAGTAAATGTCTTCCAGATTCTATGGCCAGTGCTCTATCCATAGTGCCAATAGCTACCCCTTAACACTTCCAGTTTCTTCAGACACTACTCAAATAAAATCACCCTAATAACTGCCACCATTCTGGCTGTGTTCCTCTACTTACTCCCATATTTATCCATGTCCTTCCTAAGATGTGGTATTAAGAATTGAACAAAGCCTAAAATTATGATCTGGCCACATCAGATTACAATAGATTTAGTAACTTACTTATGGAAAATATGCCTCACATACATTAACTTCTTAGGTCTTCTTATCATGCTTTTGATCTATATTGAGTTTGAGGCAACCTAAAACAAACACATAATTGTCACACAAATTGTTATTGGTTAGAGATATTCAGTCTCTTTTAATACAAGGGAATAAAATGACTTAATAATTTAATTTAGCAAGCATTTATTAAGGTTCTGTAATTCTTAGTGGTCATCATAGGTTTTAAATCAAGGAAGAGCTTAAACAGTGGGACTCATGATGATCAAGATAGCCAACATCTCTAGAAGATTTTTAAGTTCTGAAAACCACTTAACATATATATATATATATATATACATGTATATATATATATATATATATATAATATCATTTGAACCTTGCAACCATTTGGCAAAATAATGACTTTAGTTGGATACTTATTTTAACATTATTTCAATAATTAGCACCGTTTTTTTAAAAAGAAAAGCTGTAGAATAATGGAAAGAGCACTGAATCATAGTCGAAATGTCTTGACAAGAGTCTAGCTTATTGATTTCCTAGCTCTTTGTGACCCTATTGAAGCTACTTCAATTCTCTGTACCTCACTTTTCCCATCTGTAAAACAGAGATAAAAATCCTTACACTGCACTGTTTATTTTTAAAAACTGTTAGAAAAATGTGTTTTATAAACTTTAAGCATTATAGAAATATGGGCTACTACATTCCTAAGAGATTTGCTGTGAGGAAATCACATTGCAAAATGTAAAATACTATACACACTTGAATTATTATTACTATTCCTTTGCTTCTACTTGTAGGTCTGAACAAGAAACTACTGCAACCTGAAAGAGTTAGGGGAATATATAAAGGGCTAATTCAGGTTCAAAAGCAAACTCTATGGAAAATTCCATTTTCATAAGTAATGGCAAGTTCATAGGAACCAAGAAGGAAAATCTGTAAGACTTTTTCTCATAAAGACATCTAAGAAGACATACCTATGGGACCCTCTCTTGCATTGTTATCTTTTCTCACTTTAATTCTGGAGGATTCAACTGATCCTCAGGGGCTAGAATGGACTTTTCCAAACAATCTAGAAACTGTTACCAAATAAACAATTACATAAAAAAGTGACTGAGACTCAATTATTATCTCTGGTAGAATGAACTGCTTTTGTTTAATCCTATAGTTCTATTGTTTCTAAAACTTGGAAAACCATGGCTGACTTTCCTAGGTAGAAATTGAAGAAAACAACAGTTTTCTGAAGCCTAATATCAGAAGCTATTGCAATGTAGAAATTAATGAAAGATATGTATATTTACATGCATACTGATATCTATGTCTCTCTATATCTTTCTCTATGTCTCTATTTATCTATCTCTCTTGCTTACTACGTGTTAGGCAGTGCTAAGTACTTCATAAATAATATTTCATTTTATTCTGACAGGAACCTTGTGAGGTATATGCTATAATTATTCTCATTTTTCCAATTGTGGAAATTGAGGCAGAGGTTAAGTGAATTGCTCGAGTCACACAGCTAGTTATCTGAGGCCATATTTGAACTCACCTAAATTACTGACTCTAAGCCAAGCACTCTATCCACTGTACCACTTATCTGCCTCAGATAATTAATAGCCATCAGACATGCCAATAGAAAGATGACTACTCCTGTAGTTACAATTTATGTATATGGCCATCTGCCTTTGGAAAAGGGAAGGGAATATGCATTTATCAAATGTTTACAATGAGCCAAGTATTGTACATATTACAAATATTAGCTGGAAGATAGACATGTTTATTAACTCCATTTTACAGTTGAGGAAACTAAGGCAAACAGAGGTTAAGTGACTTGTCCAGGATTACACAGCTAATAAATACTTGAAGCAGGATTTTGAACTCAGGTCTCCCTGACTCCAGGGATAGTGCTCTACCCACGGCACATCTCCGTACCTAGAAACATAGTTATAGATAAATTTACATGTACATATATAAGTGCATGTACATATCTAAATAGATGTATATGCATACATATAGTATAGTATATCTCGTATACACACACATACACACAGTGAACAAAAAATCATTATGATGCCAAAATACAATTCAATATTGTACGTGGGAGTCTAATGTAATCTGTGTCCCAAATTTTGAAGAGGGAGAAAAGAGTGACCCTCTCAAAATAAGAATTGTCCACCAAGTAGGAACAAAATGTGAGCTAGCTTATTATTTTCCTGCATAATTATTTTTATATGTGGTGAAGTTCTTTACAAATGCAGTAAGGTAATTAAGCCCCAAATACAGTTTTCTGAAACAGATCAGAAAGATGACGATGCTTTTTCATTGTTGTGCTTATACACAGTAACAGACTCTCTCCAACAGCTGCATTCAATTAAAAAATTATTAACCCTGAGGAAAAACTACAAAAAAATTCCCATCTGTTATTGTTTTTATCATTCACTTTGCTAGTTTTTATAAGTGAAATGTGTAGTGTGAATGAAATCCAGCATTAGGTGGAAAAAGTAGTATTTCAGTAATAGACTATTTTTAAAGCCCAAAAAAAGTCATAAATTTAAAGGGGAAAGTACTTTCACAGATTTCCTGCATGACCCCACAGTTCTGTTCCCATAGTAACCCTAAAGAGAGAAAGAAAGGGGAAGATGATCACTTTTGCCAACCAAACAAAGCTTGTTTCGGACATACTGCAATCAGAGAGGAAAAAAAAACTATAAAAGTGAAACTAAAGGATTATTTTTTAATGTTTGTCCCTATGCACATTCCATTTTTGCTCAATGGTTAAAATTTGCTTAAATGTTCATTTTTAATATCATTAAAATAACTATACATACAAAATCAACAAACTTACAGAACATAATTTTCAATTTGTAATTGTTTACATTAAAGTCAGATAAATATTCTCTTTGATTGGTATATTTTAAAAATCAAACTTTAAAAATCTAAGACTTTTAAGCCGGAATAACATTGTTTTAAAATCTTTAATCCTTTCTCTAATCTCATATTTTTAATTAAACTCTTTTTAAAATTCTTCTTGTCCTATAATTCTTTTTAAAGGAAATTCTTCCCTGGAAGAAAAGCCAGAGGGTGGGAAGTGGGGGGACCATTACTGATTTGCTCCAAATAAATTTCATCATAAATCCCTGCCATTTCTCAAGCATGTGTATAATTTATATAAAAAGAAAATTCAGATTTGGAATCATATTCCTTATGTTGACTTCTTTAATCATACCCACAACAGGAAAGGTTCTCTTCAAATAAAATAAGCCAGTATGGTCCTTTAACTTTTTAAAAATTATGATCACTTTTTAATGTTCCAAAAATTTTCAGACACACTCCTCCACTGCAGTCCCCAACATAATAGTAGCTTTTTTATGGAGATATACAATGACAAAAAACTGTATTAAGTAAAGTTTTCATTTCATCTATTTGCTTAGGGAAAAATACAAACATATATCTATGAAAAATGTTATTTATTCAGTCTACAGAAGAAAAGTTTGTTTATTTATGGATACACCCATGTAATTTATCCATTTCTACTTTCGGATCTTTGGCTCACAGGTTTAGAACCACTGATTTGGTGTCAACTTGTAATATGCATATTTATTTATATGACTTATGAACAACTCATGTCAATAGGCTTTTAATTGCCTCCTTTATAGTAGAAATCATGCTAATCTCTGGGGATTACAAAGAAAGGCAAAAAAACAGACCTTGTTCTCAAGGAGCTCACAGTATAAACATAGAAACCATGTACGACAAAAGATATTTACAGGATAAATTGGAGATAAATTCTGAGAGAAGGCACTAATATTCAAGAGGCCTGCAAAACTCACAACCCTCCTAGATGACAAACTCCCTGAAGTCATAAATGTGTTTTTCTTCTTTCTAGGCAATTTCAAGCAGCATTAGCACAGTACCCTGTATATAGTAGTTAATAATAGTTTCCCAAATTGAATGCATTGAATCTCTTTATTTTCTCCTGTGAATTCAGTACAATTCTCTGTACTATGCCCCCTCAATAAATTCTCTTGGATGAAACATACATCTGTAGTAATAGGTGATTAGCAGGGAAAGCAGAATACATGAAAGAACTTCAAAGTATTTTTCTCTTACATATTTTTTCATGATTTAGGCCACTTAAAAATATGAGCTTACATGTGCACTGATTCTGCAGTTTATACAAAAGAAGACAAACATATTACATATATACATATACATTTATATGTGTAATGTATATACTCATGTGTATACTTGTTTACCTATTTCAGACCTCCTATATATGTGAATAAACATACATAAGATGTATGTATGTATAGATATATATCCACACATGTTCATCTTGTTCAATCATTCAGTCATGTCCAACACTTCATGACCTCATGGACAATAGATCACTGATACTATCCATGGGGCTTTCTTGGCAAAGATAACTAGAGTGGTTTCTCATTTCATCTCCAGGCGATTAAAGCAAACAGAATTTAAATGACTTGCCTAGGGTGGCACACCTAGTAAGTGTCTAAGACCAGTCCCACCACTTTATCCACTGAGTAAGTTAGCTGAACAAGATAGATGGATGGATGGATGGATGGAGAGAGAGAGAGAGAGAGAGAGAGAGAGAGAGAGAGAGAGAGAGAGAGAATATCTTTACAACAACTTTGGTAGAACATCAGGACAGATCCTCTCTTCCCCACTTTGGTGAGAGTTAATTTCACTTAAAGTAAAACATTAAGGGGGCAGCTGGTTGGCTCAGTGGATTGAGACTCAGGCCTAGAGACAGGAGGTCCTAGGTTCAAATGCAGCCTCAGACACTTCCCAGCTGTGTGACCCTGGGCAAGTCACTTGACCCCCATTGCCTACCCTTACCACTCTTCTGCCTTGGAGCCAATACACAGTATTGGCTCCAAGACAGAAGGTAAGGATTTTTTTTTAAAGTAAAATATTAAAATCCTGAAACAATCAATGAATCAATCAATGCATTATTCTAGGTGTAAGAAGTCCTTACTCAGATCTGAAAAAGTAAAAGCCAATAGATAAAATGAAATGCCCCCACATAAGAAAGATTGGTGGAAGAGACTCAATTCTGCTCTAAAAAAACACCTCAGTTTGGAACCCAAGCACTTAAGTTCTTTTCAAATTAGAGGAAAGAAGAGTTCCAATAACCCCAGTAAGAGGGAATCACTTTGGAGTGTGAGATATGGGATGAGAATAGTTTCTTTGGATAACCTTAGAAATGTGAAGTGTCTAAAGATTTTCAGTGTGCCATAGACATCTCTGAGACAATAGGTGATAGCAGCCTCACAAGCAGGAGCCCAAGACAAACTGCATAAACTGAAGAAAGTCAGCTAAAGAATAGTACGGAGTCAGCCTAAATCATACCTAAAGGAAAATGCATGAAGAATGTCACAAAAGTAGAAAAGGACTTCCATTTAACCAGTCACTGGTCATACATGATCTTAAGGCTTAACTCATTAGTCACTGTATGTACTTGTGGAAGTGTATCCTAGGCTCTTGAAGAGAGGGAGTGGAAAGGGAATTTTTACAACTATTCTTCTTATAACACATTCCTAAATAGCTGTTTCAGCACTGCCACCAAAATAATAGATGTATTTATTTAACCTGAGGTAGCTAGGTCATGCAGTCTGATAGCCTGGAAATAGGAAGACTATTTTCCTGAGTTCAAGTCTAGCCTCAGACACTTTTTAGCTCAGTGATTCTGAGCAAATCACTTAACATCTGTTTGCCTAAATTTCCTCATCAATAAAATGAACTGGAGAAGGAAATGGCAAACAACTCCAGTATATTTACCAAGAAAACCCCAAATGTGTTCATGGACACGAGTGAAACAATTGAGCAACACGTCTAAATGATCCACCAAACTATATATCAAGATTTATTTTGTAGTAATTGCCTAATCCTAAAATGCAAATTCTCACATAGAAATGTTAATAATAGGTTTGGTTAAAAGTCACTCCACTACACATCTGTTTTAGATTAGGTAAATAAAGTTAGGAGAGGTTACAGGACGTTCTTGAGGTCGCTAGGACAGTAAGGGACAGAACCAGCTCTTCTGTCAAGCTAATGTTTTCCATAATATTATGCTATGTAAAAGTTTTACCAGGATCCCATCTGTATGCCTGTCGTGTATTTTAATCCTATTTCTGCTGGGGGAGGCAGGGTGGTGACCAGTTGTTTTCCATTCTCCAAGATACCCAGATACCAGCTATTTGTTAGTTATTTATCTTTAATTAAATGCCTAGGTGAATCATTTTATGAACTTATATTATACTTATAACAATTAGGTACCTCCTGTATTTCTACTCCCTCCTAATTTATTAAATGTTAGATTACATGCACATTTCAAAAAAGACTTCCAGTGCAAAGAAGAAGCAAGGAGGGGAGTATGGATGAGTGAAGTTTTATTAAAATGTTAATGGATTAAGGTTGAGGGAGAAGCTTATGGAGAAGCTGTGCCATTTAAAATATCTCTTCCCATCTAAAAATTATAATTTCAACTTATTGTACTCTTAGAACTTCAATCTTTCTTTTCACCTGAGTCATTATTTATTGACTGGGCAGAGTTTAATGAATTACAAGTTTGTAGTATAAGCAGCTTTTCAAAGGTCTGTCCTATAGAGGAAAATCTTCAGCACCTAGCTAACATTCAGAGAAATTATTTGGGTCCATTTACAAATACAGAAAAACAGTTTTCCAACTGTCTTCCTTTTTCTCTTATGTTTTAGAAAAGCAATAGCCCTAAGACTATACAGAATAAAAATGTAAGGTCAAATGTAAAATGTAAAGTAATATTTTTAAACCTGATTTTTCAATCTTACTCCTAAAAAATTTCTGAACTGAATGTGTTAATGTATTACCAGAATATGCTAGTATGTGGTAATATATTATTAGAACACACTGAAGACTTACATTATTTAAGAAACTGCTTTGTGTGACGTCAAAATTCATTCCTCTCCTTAATCTAATGCAATTTATTTTTCTTAAAGGTATACTTAATGATTTTTGACTGCACATAAAGTTATTCTTATGAATCTTTATATAATAACCTACACATAATTTAAATTATAGACTTTACTCCATTCCACAAATATTTACTAAATACCTACTACTTGTCCATTATGATTCTGTAGGGGATATAAAAGAATTTGAAAAGGTTAACATAAAGCAAGTGTCAGGTGGCGTAGATGTCACCTGGGACATTCAGGTACATTCAAGCAGATTAGACATTATCTTAGTATGAGTAAATTTCCTGATTAGTTCTACTTCATTCTAGTCTGTGAACTTAATTCATAGTGTCTCCTCAACTCTTGCTACCTCCAATCTAAAGTGTTCTTGGATTTGCAATTCCTTTGCCCCAGTGTGTCCTAATTCTGATTCCTGAAGTTTTTCTTGTCTGAAAATTTAATACTGGTATTCTAGGCCAAGGATTGCCATTGTATCAAAGAAGTAGAAATTGCAGGAATGTCCATCAATTGGCATGGATGAACATTTTGTGACATATGATTGTGATGGAATATTATTGTGCTATAAAAAATGAGGAGAATTTTAGAAAAGCCTGGAAAGACATATATGAAATGATGTAAAGTAAACAGAAGCAAAAGAATATAATATACCATAATAGCAATATTGTAATGATGATGAACTAAAAGACAGCTCCTCTGATAAATACATTGATTCAAGATAATTCAGGACTCGATGAAAAATGCTATCCATCTCCAGAAAGAAAACTGATAAACTCTATTGAAGTAAATTTTTTTCAATTTCCTTATTTTTCTTTATTTTTTTGTAATACAGCTAATGTGTAAATATGTTTTGCATAATTTCTCATATATAATTGGTATATTACATGCCTTCTTAATGAGTAGGGGAAGGACTGGAGAAAGGGAGAGAATTTGGAACTCAAAACTTAGGAAAACGATTAAAATAAACTTACATATATATAAACTTATTTTAATCTATTTTATGTTATGTTATTATATATATATACACAGAAGAGACCTAAAAGCTAAGTCAATGGGGAATGGGGGTTAAATGATTTGCCCAGGATCATACAACTAGGAAGTTTCTGGGGTCTGACTTGAACCCAGGACTCCTATCTCTAGGCCTGGCTCTCAATCTATTTAACCATCTGGCTGCCCCAATTATATATATATATGAAATTAATTTGGGGCAAGTATAAGGGGACAAGGCTAGCAATCTCACCCCATAAAAATCTCACTTGCTATAGAAACTGCAACCTCATTAAACCAACAAAATCAACGATCGCCTAGTCTGGAAGATTGCTCTCCAACAAAGTCCACGATGCGTGCTGGCAAAAGCCAACAAACCCCAGGCCTACGTCAAATCTTGAACATCAGATGGCCTGAAAAGATCTCCAATACCAGACTCTGGGAAAGAACAATTCAGTATCCCATGAGTCAGGACACTATGAAAAAAAATATGGAACCCACCAGGGAGGAGAAAAGTCGGAAGGCCAAAACAGACCTGGCAAGATATGCCCAGTTGGTGGAAGTTGCCCAGAACAGAGTCTGTTGGCGTGAGATGGTTGCAGCCCTATGCTCCTCTGGGAGTCAATAGGAATAATAATAATAAAAATAATAACAATAACAATAACAATAATAATAATAAGGGGACCCAGCAAAAAAGGAATCTCTTCCTCTGATACTGACTGACTCCCTATAGTCAATACTATTTCAGACTACTTTCTCTTGCTATCATTTGGTCATACTCAAATGTTATAAACACATTTTAAAGATGACTCTGAGAAAATCACATCATAAGGCTGACTTGCCATGAACTAAAAATTCCATGACATATCCCTCAACCTAGTAAAAAAGACTTTAGGATTATTATTGGCCTTATGCCTTTCCTCCTCTCTATTAACTTAAAATTGAAAGTGTTGGCTGTTGTTATATTCTTCCTTATTATTTTGGCTCTACTGTAGTACTTTTCTTGACCTGGTTATGTTTCTTTGATGCAAATTATAATTTGACTGATTCCACACTGCTTTCTGTTTGTATACTCTCTGAACATGGGTGCAAAACCCTACAAAGTCAATTTGTAATTTCTCTAATTTTGCTTCTCCATCCAATTTTAGTAATTTGGGTTCCATGGCTTTAGGACTAAAAGAGGTTTTCTATGTATAGGCTTAGACCAGCATTATTTTAAAAAATACTCACATATGAATTAATATTCTTTCCTCACCAAAACATATTGATAGCCTACTAGTTCCAGTCAAATGCCAATGAACTTAGTTTGTTCTTGAGTTTAGTTGTGGATTCAGATTCTCTGGGCCTCCAAAATTTAAGATATTTTCCAAAATAGGACAACTTTATAACTTTGTAGAGAGGAAGTAGGATATAATGAATAGCTTGCCAGATATGGAGTCAGAAGACCTAGTTTCATACCCAACTCTGATATTAAGTAGCTATATGACCCAAAACAAGTCACTTCACTTTTCTGCTCTAAAGAGAAAAGGACAGGGTCTAACCTTGTAATTTTATTGGCATAGAGAGCTCCTAGTGGGAAACTTCCACTACTAACCTAAGTTAATGCCTTTTCTATAATATATCATCTTTGAGGGTTGATTATAACAATGAGAGGTTAAGTGAATTTCCTTGGGTTCAACAGCCAATATATGTCAGAGAGAAGACTTGAACCCAAATCTGGATTTGAGTTCAAGTTTTGATCTATTAGCCATGCTATCTCTCTGTAAAATTAGAAGAAAAATATTCTCATTAGCCTGTGCCACACAGTCTCTGTCAGAAAAATTATTTGGCTACAAATTGCTTCTCAGTGGTAACTAAATCCCCTTCCTATATCATGGGAATAGCTGCTAACATTTTTATAACACATTAAGGTTTATAGAATTCCATCATATTTATGCTTGGGAAAATATTTGAAGGTATTAATGTTCCCTAGAGCCTTATAAGTCCATCATCTGTTCATCTCCTTTGTAGAATAGGAAATTGTTATATTTACTCAAAACAAGAAGCCACATCACTTCTTATCAACACTCTTGCTGACCTGGTTCTGTTTCCTCTCTCTGTATGACAGATTGCCTGACACTGCATATAGCTCCCAGGAACTCATCACAATGTTGACAGGCATTCAACAGTCCTGCCAGATCAATGACCCCCATATTATTCTATAGCTAAACACAAATTTTCAATCAGCAGAGATTGCCTTAACTACATGGTCTTTCACTCACTCATTACTTATATATTCATTGTTTTTCTGATGTTAAGACATGCCTAGGAATGCTTCTGAGTTATCTGAGTTTTGCTAAGATCTAACCTTTAGATTGAAAGGAAAAGAAAGAAATGAACAAACATCTTACATGATTGACAATACAATCTGAACCCAGAGAATTTCTAAATAAGAGTTTATCACTTCTTCATAGAAGTCAAGTCAACTTCTAGATAAGGTAGGACCCAGAATCCTTGGATTTGATAAAATATTTCCAAAGTGCAAATAATAATATTCACTGTATCACGCAAAATAAAATTTCCAGTTTAAATGAAATGAGCATAATCAAAAAGAAGAAATATCTTATTGCAAGATCAGCTGACACTTAATCTAAGATGTCAAGACAGGGAATGAGAGTGATGACCAAGAACTGAAATCCTGGAGTCACCTTTTTATATTTATGGAGAAGATGGTGATTCTGCAGTTAGCTTCATGGGAGAGATAAAAACAGATACCTACTGTCATGAGGATGCCAATATGATAGAGAAATACTCAGACTACAAGTGACAATGGAGAGATTCCATATTCCATTAGTAGAGCTGAAGGTAGTATAGCTTCCTTGTAGAAGAATGTAACAAAATTCTTGAATATTTTTTTTCTTTTTAATAATACTCTCTTTGATATATTGTGGTCAGGATGCTTACAAGTATAGAATTATTCTAACAAATATTCCTGTTTCATGAAAAATAACAATGTTGTTATTATCATGGATTAACTTTTGTAATGCAGAGATGCAATCAAGGCATTTACCCTTCGAAAACCTAACAGTAGAACTTCTGGCAGTTAGCCAGCCTTAGAACTCTGACAAAGGACAATTGATCCCAGAAGCTTGTGAAGAGCTGAGGGGTGAACTGAGCTCTGCCTTCAGGCTGAAACCTTGCCATGAATCTGTGTTTTTGTCTTTGGACATTTAGAGCTTAGCTAACGTCTCTGGACCTTCTCTGATCTTCCCTATATCATTCCCCTATTACCTTCCTGATTTTCCTGTGGGCTTTGGGAGAAGGGTGGATTTTGGGGTTGTAGCAAAATTAGACTTTGAGGATTTAGTTCCCCATAGACAAGTAGGGCTTACCCTTGAAACAAACTATCCCTTGCTTTATTGTTTTAGTACTCCCTAACCTCAAGGGCAGCCAAACTTCCCTGGCTGAGAGAGAGCAGGCTCTTTCTCAGTCCAAGCCATTCCTGTGACCCTCCCCCAACTTGACCTCCTTAGCAGCTGTTAGAGAAACCCTGTACCCTTCTCTCCTTTATAATCAACCCTGAAACTTTAATAAACCCCATTGTTACCTACTCAAACCCTTTGCTAAATCATTGGCTCGACGATAAGTGAGGGTTGAAGGAGGGAAGGAATAATTCTCTTTATTTTCTTGAGGGAAGCTGGAGGTGTCTATCTTGGGAGGAAGTAGTTGTCTCTATACTTCCTCCTGGAAAACCTTCAGTTTCACTGACAGGGAGGAGCCTTGGGACTTCTTCCTTATGGACTTGAGAAACTAACTAGAAAGCCCACTAGTCAGATTCAAACCACTTCTGACTGGCCCTAACCTTTGGGTCTGTAGAAATACCATTTTCTCTGGAAGAGTCCAGCCTTCCTTCCCCAGTAACCTCTGTCTCTAATCTGAGTGTCTCCCCATTGCAGCTGCCTCACCTAATTACCTCATGATCTCCCTTACCGTTCATTATAATGCCTTGGCCTCCATTTCCCTAAACTCAGCCATTCCCTTACATCTCTCCTTACCACCTCAATCTACTATTGCACCCTCCTTTCCCACCAAAGGACCAAACCCCCATTTACCTTTTCTTTATTCTTTTGTTACACTTTTTTGAAGTTAACCTTATCATCTAAAAAGGGATTAATTAAGTATCTATCTAATATGGTTTCTTCAAGGCACAGGTGAGAAAATGTGTGTATGCATACAAACATACATAAACATATATAATACTTTATACACAGTATTTTGTATTAACTGTAAAGGACTATACATATATACTTTTCAATATCCTCCTCCTCATCATCATTAACTTAACTGTTTTAGCAGTTTTCCCAAAGATAGTTTGCAATATCTCTCTGTACAGGGAACAATGGGATCACAGAGATAATCACTTTACAAGTGAGAAAAAAATGAATTTTAAGGAGATAAAACCTAGGTCCTCTAATTCTAAAACCAAACCTTGTCCACGAATTCATTCTGTGTGGGCAAAAACAACTGTGGCTCTGATGAGCTTAAATCCAAAACCTTTAGTGCCCCAACCCTCTAGAAAATCAGTTTGGTATCTATCTGTTGTACCACAGAAGCAGTGTCTAACTAGGTCATACCTTCTCTTAAGGCTGTATTCAAACCTATGGAGGTAAGCTTTCTTGATCTTATATAAGATAGTCCAAAATTGACAGGTGACCATTGCTGGACTAGATTGCCTAAGTCTATAGATAGAAGTTTTTGTAAGGGACACAACAATTAGTTGAAGCTAAAGATCAAACCCACACTGTATAGAAGATTGCCCAAAACATCAAACAATGATCACTTTTCAGAATGGTGGGACCTAGCAGATCTTAGGCTCCACTGATATAGCCTTTGAGTTATAAAACCTCCATGGACAATTTTAGTAGAGGAAAAAACCAGCAGTCATGTCATTTTCACACAGACATGACATATTTATGATTTTATATTTAATAAGATGTTCAGTCTGTTTTAATTTAAACAAAATAGCAGCAGTCACAGTCAGGCAATGCTCTACTTTTAGAACTGTTTGCAAAACTGTAGAAAGTACTATGAGAAAATATGCAAATCACTAATTAGATATCACAGGCGACAATTAAATTAATTTATAAGGGATTAAATGCAATTAAATTTCCTCCAGATTGTATCTTTAATGGTGCTTGGTTAGCAGTTAATATACTTTAAAGCATAATTCAGTCTTTTATTTTTGCAAAGTCATTTAAATGTTACAAATATGACTTTCATGCATATTTCCATGGTGACAAAATAAGTTTACAGTCTAGTTAATTTACGGACTATGACATAAATACCAAAGCTCAAGAATCATAGACCTACTATATATTACATTTTTAGTTTCCAAGTTTTCCATTGAAAACATATACTCTTGAAAAAGGGATGAATACACAAATATGATTGAGATACTTGAAGAAAATGAAAATCTAGAACAGTGGTTCCCAAACCTTTTTGGCCTACCGTCCCGTTTCCAGAAAAAATATTATTTAGCGTCCCCTGTCACATACTAACACCACCCCCTTACAGTTATTCACCGCCCCCAAAATGCACCTGTGGCCATCACCGCCACCCTGGATCGCTGTAGCACCCACCAGCACCCACTTTGGGAATCACTGATCTAGAACAAAGGAAACTATAAGAGATTCGAATAATGAGGTTTAGTTGTTCTCATCTATGTTAAAAAGCCAGTAAAACATTAATGAATTTTTATGCTGATGAATTAATTATATTTTATTCCAGAACAATCATGGCCAATCTTTTCCATGTATTCAAAATTTGAAAAATTTCAAAACCTTATTCACATGTACAAAATAAAAACCATAGAAAGTGGAAACTAATCACCTCAAAACACAGTAATGTTAGTTTAAGTTTCAGAGAGATATCTAATGAGACATATTGAAAAAACAAGTCTTTGATCTGTAAAGTCTGGTAATATGGAGTATTTGCCAGAAATCTTTTCATAATAAATATCTACATAGGGTACCCTCTAAAAGAAATAAACAAAATTGTTCCAGAGAATTTTTAGCAAGAAGTTGTCAGCTAAATTCAGATGTCATTTTTGCAATAAATGGTTAGCTCTATGCAGAGAAATATGGAAAGACTTGACAAAGAAGGAGATGTATCTATGGAAATTATAAGCTTACTTGACAGCAATATGAAAATCCAGAACTAGTAACACTTATGATTTAAGGTGGACATGTGGAAGCAGAAAAGGATATATAGATAGATGTTTTACACTCAGTAAAGATCAAGCCAACACTTTACAAAAGAATGCCTAGAACATCCTTGGTCTATTTTTCCCTTTGGAGACATTATACCATTGCCATATTAAAACAAGCAACTTGCATTTTTTTTTTATCTCATGAATGAAAGTGGAAAAAGAAATGTGAAAAAAGAATAGCATGAGCATTCCTACCTGGTTTCCAAATGAATTGATTATCCTTTTTGCCTTCCAAATGAGTTGTTAGCAGCAGTATGAGACAAAGTAAAAGACAGAGCTTTCTCATGCTTTTCCATACCCAGTATGTGACAGCCAAATTAGCTCTCGGAAACATTCTTCAGATTTGTTGGCCTCTTGTCTTTCCTATTCCTATAATAAACATATAACAATATATAATGATCATAAAATATATAGATATGGATACGTATATATATATACATACATATGTATATACAAACTAGTAGAAATAACCACTATCTCTTATCACTTTGCGTTAAGTTCTAGAACTTCCAAAATCACTTTTTCAAATAATTTTTTGACATAAATGTAAATTAATTGAAAATGTATAAGGAAAGAGACTCTGCTTGTTATTGCATTGGTGAAGGGAACTCCCCATAAAAACCTTCCTCTAGCAAAGCAGTAGGGCTTTGTTGGCAATTTCTCATTTTAGAAAGTTGCCTTGAATACTGAGAGAGATGCCATCTTGCCCAGGAACACACAGGCAGGATTGGCTAGAAGTGATACAGAAACCCAAATCTTCATGAATGTGGAACCAGTTCTCTACTCATATACAGCATTGCCTGTATGTATGTGTGTGTATGTGTGTGTGTGTTTCTGTGTCTCCATCTGCCTGTAAGAAATCTCTAACTATATTATAGATATTTTAATCTCAACATGCCCAAATCTGATCTCATCTTTCCCCCCCAAAAAATCTATAAAACTTCCCTATTTCTGCTGAGGGTACCAAGATCATCCAAGTCCCCCAAGCTCACAACTCAGGCATCATCCTTAATTTCCCACTCTCTCTCATCCCCATATCTAACCTATTATTAAGGCCTTTGGATTCTTCTCTTTTGTAACATCACTCATATACTACTTCTATCTTCTGACACTGCCGCTGCTCTCCTGCAAGCCATTACTATTTCCAGTCTAGACTACTGTAATAGGTTTCAGGTTTGTCTTTCTACCTCAGCCTCAAGTCTCTTCCACTCCAATCCATCTCTTGCTCAGCTGTCAAATTAATCTTCCTAAAACACAAATCTGAGCAGCCACCCCACTCCCATTAATAAACCCTGGTGGATCCCTATGACCTCCAGGATAAAATACAAAATTCTCTGTTTGGCATTCAAAAGACCTTCACAACATGCCCCCCCTGCTAACTTTCTTGTCTTACACATTACTTTCTACCAGTTATTTCCAGTGACACTGGCATTCTTGCATTTTCTTGTACCATCTCCAAAATCTAGGCATTTGCATTGAATATTGCCTATAGGTCTAATATGCCAGGAATTCTCTTCTTCTCCTATCTCTACCTCCTCACTTCCCTGGCTTCCTTCAAATTACAGTTAAAATCTTATCTTCTTTGAGAAAAGTTCCCAATTCCCCTTAATATTAGTGAATTACCTTTGTTGATTATATTTCTCTCTCTACCTACTTACAGATGTTTATTTATTAAAAATTTCTTTATATTTAATTAAACTTATTAAATATTTATTTAAATAGATATATATGTAAAATCATATGTTGTCTCTCCTATTACTCTGTGATCCCTTTGAGAGCAAAGATTATTGTTTGCCTTTTTTCCCATCTCTAGCACTTAAAATAGTGCTTGACACATTGGGCATATAACAAATGTTTATTGACTGACTTATATTATATATATATATATATATTTATATATATATATATATATATATTTAACTAATAAGTATCACTAGAGTATATGGCATTTGATTTCCTACAGAAGTCATTGTTTACAAAGATCATATCAATTTCAGAAGGCTGACTGATACCTTTTTTTAGCCGTCATACCATTTTCACAGGCTGTATGTTTTTGTGCTGGTTACAACTCAGACAATTCATTTGAAGGAGCTACTTTCATACAACCAATGATTCTATGATTTTGCTGGTATAGACACTCCTCCTACTGTTATGTGATAATGAGATTAAATCTATCTTGTCCATTCTCAAATATAATCACCAAAAGTGTTAACAACTCCACTTAACTCACAATTTGGAAGGTCTGTGTCCCACGTGTGCTAGAGTGAGTGATGAATCAGAATTTACTGACTGCCTCTTGGGCAGTCCTAAGAAAAACGTCTGTTGGGATTGGACACATAAACTAGGAGGAAGGCAAAGGAAGTGACTCAAAAGAAGCCCCTTTAAAAGAGAGTTCAGGATTCTGTGGGACTTCCGGTTAAGATGGCGGCAGAGTAAGGAGCAGCTGCTCGATCTCTCCTGACCGAACCACACAGGACCCCTCAAGGGGAAATAAAAACGAGTCCAGAGGAACGAAGGAACCCCACAACAGGGCGCAGCATTGAAGGTACGCAGAATCGGGGCATTTCCAC
>NC_058132.1:295676769-295763580 GCF_016433145.1 Gracilinanus agilis
GCTACCCACATTCAGAGGAAGGACTGCAGGAGAGGAAACATATAAGAAAAGCAACTGCTTGAACGCATGGGTCGGGGCGGACATGATTGAGGGTGAGGACTCGAAACTACCACACCAATGCAACCACCAACAATTGGGAAATTGGTCTTGATCAAGGACACATGACAAAACCAGTGGAAAAGTGCGTCGGCCATGGGGGGGGGAGTGCAGGGGGTGAAGGGGAAAATAGGAGCATGAAACATGTAACCATGTTAAAAATGATTATTAATAAATGTTAAAAAAAAAACTTAAAAAAAAAAAAAAAAAGAGAGTTCAGTGAGTTCCACTCCATGCTTCTTGTTCATGTCTTGGACCTGAAGGAATTCTTCTTGTTTGTGACTTGGACCTGGAAGAGAGCTGGATTTGCAACCCTGAGACCTTGGTGAGACTGTTCTTAAATCTTTCCTTTAGAACTACACATGATGAGTGAAGAAGGCTGAATACCTTAGCCTCCAGAGGGGCCCTTGATTGGGAGAAGCCACCGTGACTAAATCCCTTGTTAATTGACTTTTAGACTCTCAGGCAGGGCCTCTGAAGACATGCTAGAGTAAAGCCCAGACTTGAATACAAATCTAGTTCATTCAGTTAGATCTCTTATTCTACCTTCCTCTCATCTCTCTACTTCTACTCTTTCCTATATTTTGTAAATAAATTATTAAAATCATTTCAGGAATTGGTATTCAGTTCCTTGGTGACCACACTTTTAAATATTAATTTATCCAATCAAAAAAACCCTTTTCTTTACAGTTATAATCATTCTATAACCTAGAAAAGGGCCTCCAAGGATGTCTATGACCAAAAAATTCATCTATTTCAGGCAAACTGGTGATGAATCTTTCCATAAAGTAACTAGACTAGGCCTCAGAAAGAATGGTCCATCAATTGGACCTATCATTGCATTTCATACAATACAACCTCTCCAATTTGATAGGACTTGAAAAAGGTTGTAGTCCTCTAGCATAGATTAAGCATCTTAGGGAACATCAAAGACAGATTTCAGTGATAAATTTATAATCTTCAAAAGTATAATAAAATAAAGTTAATACCTCACATTTACAGAATGATATAAAGCTTGCAGAGTACCTTCCTCCCAAAACCCTGTAAATTTGAAAGTTATAAGAGAATTATCTCTATTTGACTCACAAGAAAATGGGAGCTCATAGAAGGTAACTTGATTTACACAGTCATGCAGCAAGTGATTGAGATCAATCCCCAGTAATCTATCAGGGATCTTTCATAACATGATGAACATGGAAATATGTATTTTATGATAATACATATACAACCTTTATTATATTACATGCTATCCTGGAGAGTGGGGAGAGACAGGAGGAAGGGAAAGGGCATAGCTTGCAAAATGTCAGGAAAAGATTATTTTTAAATGTATTGACTTGTCACATGGAAAAAATAAAATTCTGAAAAAAATAGCCTACTAGGTAATTATCAAGAAGTATTGCTTTCAAATGCTCCAGCTGCCATGCTTAATTACTCATCAGAACCTCTCTACCCTACTGCTGACTTTTTTTCAATTCAAAATATAGATTTTCAGACTTAAAAGGCATATGATATTGTCTTTCTTCCACCTACCATGAGAGAACTTTTAAACTAAAATGTTCAATCATTGTTTCATCTGTATTTGCAACCACAAAGGTGTGAGTCTGTGCTACCACACATCTGAGAATAGAGAAAGCAGCTCATCTTTGCATCACTTCTAGAGGGGATATTGGTAGTTACCAACATAGTGTGAAAATCAGGGAACAGTTGGTGGAAAGGGTTTTTTTAGCTCTTCTTAAATCAGTCCAATATAAAAGTTGTTATAGTTTCTCATTTGAAGTGTCTTCTAGGAACATTAAATTTTGCAGGAAATAGTGCTTAAAATATTATTAATATTAAAAATTTCTTAGCTTAGCCCAGTGCTCGCTCTAAACCAAATTACCCTACATAACATACAGGGCAAGCATAAGTCCAAAAGTCACATACCATAGCCAAACGAAAATGACTGAGGGATGGTATTCTTTTCTAATTCAACATATAATCAAATTAATTATGCTTGATGAAGTAAAAGACTCCTTTGATTTCCAGTAATGACAAGAGTTTTCAATGAGTGTTTCAAAGATAAGAGGCCAAATGAATCATCATTTATTTTTTCTTTTTTTTTCATTTTCATTTTGAATATTTCCCATAGTTACATATTTCATGTTCTTTCCCTCTCCCCCAAACCTCCCTAATCCCCCTTAGCCAATGCACAATTCCACTGGGTTTTACATGTATCATTGATCAAGATCTAATTCCATATTATTGATAGTTGGATTAGAGTTATCGTTTAGTGTCTACAATCCCAATAATATCCTCATCAGCTCATGTATTCAAGCAGTTGTTTTTCTTCTGTTTTTCTCCTCCTGCAATTCTTCCTCTGAATGTGGCTAGTTTTCTTTCTTGTAAGTCCCTCAGAAATGTCTTGAATCTTTGCATTGCTGCTAGTAGAGAAGTCTGTTATGTTCAAATGTACCATAGTGTATCAGTCTCTGTGTACAATATTCTCTGGGATCTGCTCCTTTCATTCTTCATCAACAGAATCATCATTTAAACCAGTGATTCCCAAACTTTTTTGGACTACTGCCCCCTTTCCATAAAAAAAATATCACTTAGCCCCCTGGAAATTATTGTTTTTAATTTTAATAGCAAATAATAGGAAAGATAAATGCATCTGTGGGCAACACCACCCCTCTGGATCACTGCAGCACCCACCAGGGGGGGCAGTAGCACCCACTTGGGGAATCACTGATTTAAACAAACATCATTTTCCAAAGCTTCTGGTCACTATTGCCCAGTAGACTTCAGATAAGAAATTTCTTGAAGTTGCTCCCATATTAACATGATGTGATTTTACTATCTTATCTACTTGTAGCCTTCTTTATCCTACCATAGTTCAGTTGGGAGAATTGTAACCTTTCCTCTCTATATATATTCCACTCAGGGAACTATAGAAAGCATTGCTTTTGGTGAGAGGGAGAAGATGACAATGGGTTGTACTTAAAGATGTAATTGATAATTTAATTGTAATTAATTCTTATAATTGAGGTGGGTAAACTACCTGAGCAGTGAAAGAATAGTGATGCTAGAATAAAAGGACCTAGGTTCAAATCCCAACTTTGCTAAATAATAGATGACAGATGAAAGGTAGTGACTCACCTGATGTCTTCCAAATTCCCCTTCAAACAACCTTAAAATAATTCACCAAAAATAATTCTGGAGCTGCAAAACCCACAAAAGATGAGATGACAACTTTTCATCCCAAGACAACCTAAAAGATTGGCAGGAAAGGTCTTTTGCATCAAGGTTAAAATGGAACATAGTCTTACACACAGGCAATGATCCCACAAGATTATTTTAGGATATGTTTGGTAAGAGGGTATAGGACTGGGGTGCAACAGAATCAGTAACAGAGCCTTTAGATGTTCTTGGACCACAAATGATAAGGGATCAAACAACTGTTCAGAAAGAGACTTTAGAGGTCCCGTTCCTTGTACTGTATTTAATTGACCAGAAACAGTTCCAGGTTGAAGGCTCTTGACAAAGGAAGAGCACTAACCCCAGACCTTGTGGAATTAGTGGATATAATTCCTTGACAAAGAGTTTTTATAGTTACACAAAGAACAGAACATGGGCCAAGCAAGTAGTAAGCATCCCTCTTGTTAGATCACAACACCATGGAAAACTGAAAACCTCTTTGAAAACAAATTCACATACACAAACACACATAAACTGAGGCTTGAGACAATGCCCCCTCCATCCCAGGACTATAGTTCAACTTTAATACAAGTTAAAAGTCAAGAAATAGGCTGTAGAAGCTGCTCTCTTTGTGTTGGCAAAAAAACTGGAAAATGAGGGTATGCCTGTCAATTGGGCAATGGCTGAACAAATTGTGGTATCTGTTGGTGATAGAATACTATCGTGCTCAAAGGAATAATGAACTGGAGGAATTCCATGTGAACTGGAATGACTTCCAGGAATTGATGCAGAGTGAAAAGAACAGAACCAGGAGAACATTATACACAGAGACTGATATACTGTGGTAAAATCTAATGTAATATACTTCTTTATTAGCAGCAATGCAAAGACCCAGGATAATTCTGAGGGATTTATGGAAAAGAACGCTACCCACATTCAGAGGAAGAACTACAGGAGTGGAAACACAGAAGAAAAACAACTGCTTGAACACATGGGTTGATGTGGACATGATTTGGGGTGTAGACTCTTAATGACCACCCTAGAACAATTATCAATAATATGGAAATAGGTCTTGATCGAAGACACATGAAGAAACCAGTGGAAATGTGTGTCAACTACAGGGGGTAAGGGGTTGAGGAGGAGAGAGAGCAAGAACATGAATCGTGTAACCATGGAAAAAATTTTTCTGAAAAAGAAAAAAAAAAGAAATAGGCTATAAGATTACTATGGGATCAGCAAAGATCAAAACACACTATGAAGAACACAACAAAGCCAAACTGCCATACCAAAACCCTCAAAGAAAACTGGGAATTGTTCTCAAGCCCAAAAAGTATTCCTGAAAGAGCTCAAAAAGGATTTTAAGAATCAAAAGAAAATCTAGAGTTAGGAAGCTACAGCTGTTGATCTGTTTTCTGCACAGAAGGAAAAGTTCCTTAAAAGAGCTTACTAGCTTTGTTTTCTTTTATAATAATCAGCCCCTCAGGGCTTTCACCTGGTGGAGGGATTCCTTGCCTCAGAGAGTAAAGTAACCCTGCCCCCACAAGCTTCCATCTCACAGCTCAGAATTCTTTAGGGCCTTTCATGAAATCCCACATGTCTCTAGCATTAGCTTAAGTGGAGGTGGAAAACTAGGGCCAGCAGTTAGAAGAAGCAGCAGCAAAAAGAACTTAAACTGCTCCTTTAACCCTGAAAGGCTTTCAGAGCCCACTACGGACAAAATCCCAGCAATCCACCAAAGCTTTTTTTTTTGCCCAAGCCCTCCCAAGGCCAGCTCAGAGAAGGTGCTTCCTGCCCATGTGGTGGAAGCACACAGCCTTGGAATTTTTACCCCTGGGTGGAGGAGAGAGTAGAAAACTCTTAACACTCTCTTAGCTAAGGCTAGTTAATTAGGATAAGTCTATAATTACATTAAATTTTTTTCTCTAAAGTTTCTAGAAGACCCCACCCACTACCCTTGTGAGGCTCTAACCCCTTGCCAGTACATAATAGGAATGCACCATATACTGACAGATAGTAGAATTGGAAGTAAGTCCATAATTAGATTGAAAAATTATAAATAGATGACTGAGTATGATTCTGGAGAGCATGGTCCACACCTTAAAAGAACAATTTCCTGTCTATCAAAAACAGCTCCTGGTCCCAGAGAACATTTCACAATGGCTTTATTTATCACTGTTCCTGGGTGTATTTATAGTAATAGGATACCTTGCAGTTTGCTTGTTCCTCCTCAAGAAAAAAAAAAAAAAGAAAACACTGGAAGATCGCTTGATTGATCTCAAGACTCAGATAAAAACCTTGAGAAAACTTAAGTAATTCCAAGATTCAGAAAAGAGATTCATCTCCCCCACTCCCTTACCAATTAACCCTACCCAGCCTCTACCTCACCCTTAATACCCTTTCTTTTGTCATGGTCAACTTCTCTTTTACTTGCTGAGTTTTTCCCTGCCCAATACCCAAAACCACCCTTCCTCCTCTCTGCTCAACTTCTCCCTCTGTCTCACCTCCCCCTCCCATTTCATTACTGGCTTAGCCCTAAACCCTTTCTCTCCCTATCCCTCCCCTGCCCTACACACCCTCCTCTCCCTAATATACCCCCTCTCCCCTACCTCTCTTCCTCCCAAACCCCAGCCCTAATCCTCTTCACTTTATTCCTTCAACCTCAGACCAACCCCTCCCTCTCAGCTCATCTATTCCTCTCCTTCCTCTTGCCTACTCTATTTCAACCCAAAAATTAAGCCATGAAACAGAAATTAAAAAAAAATTCAGTTAAAAGCCTATTCCTCTTCTGGGAAGTAACAACTTACAATAAAAGCAGAAAGTTAGTGTCCTTTGGACACCATACACCTTTCACTCCACAAGATATTGAGAGACTCAAGCAAAATACACCTTCCTTTGAAGATGATCCTATTGTGGTTATAAAAAAGATTGAAAGCATTTCTCCAAATTATGAACCCACATAGATTGATGTGCAAAATTTTCTCCAAGCCTTTTTTAATAGAAAGAGAAAAAAATTGTACCTCTTGTTAATCAGGCACGGGGAAGGAGAGCAATTCATTGTTCATGTGAGGCTGAAAGTGGAATTTGAACAATGAATGAGACTATTTAAAACTATGCCAGGCCAGAAAGGCATTACTAATAGCAATGAGAGCTTGTTCTGATAGGTCTGGTACATGGACAAAGTTCGTAATCTTAAACAAAAGCAGGATGAAAAATCCAGCTTCCCCCAACTCCCACGATTTATGGATAGACTTATTGAGCTGGGAGGTAGAAATATAGGCCTGGATCTTTCCAGAGAAAGGGCTGTCAGGCAGGTAAGAAGGCAGTTTGTAAAAAAACTGTTGTAAAGTAGTAAAAGAAGATGAACTGCCCAAACTGGGATAATGAGTCTTCAAGAATTAAGGAGAGTAGCAGTTTATGTCTTTAACAGTCATGAAAAGAAAGATGAAGATAATAGTGACTTAGTAGAGGTATTAAGGAAAGAAATAAAAGTACTAACTAAAAAAATTAAAAGAGGAAATGCAAATCAAGCAGTGGCCATAACCCATTTGTAATAATCCATAAATCAAACACTGACATGTCACTTATGTGGTCATGTAATGTTAAGCTGTAGGAAGTAGAATCAGGTATTAAATAATATAAATTTTAGAAATAATAATAATAGAAACAATTATAGAAATAATAATCCAAACTAGGCAAATCCTGATCCACACCAAAATACCTAAACATACCAATATACCCAAAATGGGACTTGTCCACACTATACTAAGAGTGGAAATCCCCCTCAATGTAGAGAACCCCAGAGAAATTGTAAAGGATCTTTATAACGGTGTGAAAGGGGGCAAAGGATTCTGTAATCAGAGAGTGAAACCTTTGATTTCCCAGACCCTGATGTCTTAACACTAGTTATTCTAGTCCATCCTCCCCACCATAGTACTTAACCTCACATAACTCTGAAGGTTGGGCACAAATATTATGATTTCCTCTCAGACACTGGAGCATCCAGATCAGTATTGGTGAGTAAACCTGATTCCAAATGCAGTTCTATTGACTCTTTAAATGTAGTGGGTACATCAGGAACACCTCTAAAGGTCCCAAGGCTTTCCCCTCAAATAGTGTCTGTGGGACCCTTATCAGTAAAACATTCTCTCCTTTTAATGCCTGTTTCCCCTATAAATTTGTTAGGGAGAAATCTCTTGTGCAAACTTAAAGCCAAAATAACATGTTCTCAAGATGGCTCTATAATGCTAGAATTGCCTGAGGAATTCTTAAATTTTCTTCCTTTCCTTTTTTCAGATAGTTTGGAAGTGAGGGAACCTCCCACCTTTGAAATCCCAGCTGATATACCTGACTCTCTCTGGGACATATCTTCTTCTGTTGTTGTAGGCCTACTCAAATCAGCTAATCTTGTTCAAATTAGACAAAAAGCCTGCCTCCTTCTATTCCTCAATATCCCCTGTCAAAATAGGCACTTGAGGGAATTATCCCAGTGAAAAATTAATTAACTGAGGAAGGTATAATAATTCCATGCAAATCTGAATTTAACAAACCTATTCTATCTGTAAAAAAAAAAAGACAAAATTAGCCACAGATGGAAAACCTGTATATTGATTTGTGCAGGATTTAAGGGCTATAAATAATCATGTCATAAGAAGACACCCTGTGGTTCCCAACCCAGCAACAATTATCTCCTCTATTCCCAGCACAGCCACATATTTTACTGTGGTAGATCTATGCTCAGCATTCTTCTCAATCCCTATTCATGAAAATTCCAGGAAAGTATTTGCCTTCACCTGGAAAGGTTTCCAATGCACCTGGTACAGGCTGCCACAAGAATATATGGACAGTCCTACCTTTTTCTCACAAATTTTAAAACAGCATTTAGAAAATATTAATTGTCAGGAGAGCTGTTTGATACAGTTTGCAGATAATTTTTTCTTGGCCTCACCTAATGCTACAGTATTCCAGGAAGATAGCAGACATCTCCTAATAGAGCTACAGAAGAGGGGCCACAAAGTCTCAAAGGCAAAGATTCAGTGATTTCTCCCTAATGTAGAATATTTAGGGTTTATTTTAATTGCTGGTTATAGCTCCATTTCCCGTAAACACATTGAAGAAATTAATAAATTGAACACCCCCTCCACTAAGAAACAGTTGAGAGCAATTTTAGGAGCAACAGGGTGTTATAGACAGTGGATCCCTTGCTATGGGGTAATCACTAAACCCCTTATAGCTCTGACAAAAAATTCAGTCTCTGAACTGCTTAAAGTAGAGACAGAAAACCTGTCAGCACTTAAAAAATTAAAACAGGCTATCCTGTCTGCCCCTACTTAAGACATTCCAGATTACAAAAAGTCATTTAATTCATATGTACACGAACAGAGAGGGGTAGCTTCAGGTGTTTTAACTCAAACTTTAGGACCTGTTCAAAGTCCAGTTGCTTATTATAAGGCCCAGCTGGACCCAGTAACTTCAGGAATCCCACCATGTCTTAGAGGCATAGCTGCCACAGCTTTGTTAGTCACTAATTTTACTGATTTAGTATTGGGATGTCCATTACCCATAATATGCCTACTTGAAGTTGAAGCATTGTTGCCAAGAATAAAACAGGCATTTTCTAATCAAAGACTCATTAGATATGAAGAAACCTTGTTAGGTGATGAACATATAACCTTAAAATACTGTTCAGTAGTTAATCCTGCAACCTTGCTTCCAGATTTACCAGTTTCAGGAGAACCATTGTACAGTTGTAAAGTTTTAGTGTCCATAGCTGAATAGCTTCATGATGATCTCCTGGACACTCGTTTAGACAACCCAGACATAGTTTTATTCACTGATGGTTCTTCTTTAATAAGGGATGGCATACGCTACACTGGACTGCTATAATCACAGAATTTGCCACTGTGTGGTCAGCTTCACTGCCCTCAAATACAAGTGCTCAAGGTACAGGACTTATAGCTTTAAAACATTCCTGTATAATTGCCAAAGATAAGAAGACAACAATTTATACAGACTCTAGATATGCATTTGGAATGTCATGCAGTGGGTATGCTATCAAAGGGGATTTTTAACCTCAGTTGGAAAATGTATCAAAAATGCAGAAATTATTAATGAAATTCTTTCTACTTTCCAGCTTCCTAAAGCCCTAGCCATAGTTCATTGCTCTGCCCATACTGGTGGAAGTGACCCTATTTCTAGAGAAAACCATCAGGCAGATACTGCAGGAAAGCTCGCTGCCTCTGAAGGATTGGAATTAATTTTAACTCTGGCAACTAGTAACAACTCAAATGTATCCCTTTCTTATAAAGAACAGGAAGAGGAAAAATGGAAAGAAAAATGTAAAGCAAAACAGGTAAGTGGAGTATGGTTTCATCTGAAGGAAAATTCCTTCTCTCTAGAAATTTTTATCACCAAATATGCTTATCTATTCACAAAAATGGTCACTTTGGCATGCAGGGCATTGTAGACTCTATTAAAAGAGTGTGGATAAGACCTTGGTATAACTACCATTGCCTCTAAAGTGTGCGCAGCCCGACCTACCTATCAAGCATATAACCAACTTTTGTGGCAAACTGACTTTCATGACAAAGATTTTGGTCAGCATCCTTTGGTTTACAAACATTTTGAAAATCTGCAAATTGATTTTATCACTATGTCAAAGCCTGGACATTATACATTTTGTCTAGTCATAGTGGATCAGCTGTCCAGATGGCTGGAATCATTTCCTAGCACCCAGGCCACAGTGACTTTTGTTGCCAAGGTGCTCTTAAAAGAGATTGTTCCTTTCTTTTGCCTGCCAGCATGAATTCATTCAGACAGGGGAACGCATTTTACCAATTCTGTTTTGTCTCAGGTTTATTCGTGTTTGGGAATCACCCCCTCGAATTCCATGTACTGTATCACTCCCGGAGCTCAGACCAAGTTGACAGAATGAATAGAGATCTTAAGTCTATGATTAGAAATTTGTGCACTGATACTCACTTAAAATGGCCTGAAGTTCTTCCTCTAGCTTTGTTTTATATTTGAAGCAGGCCCAGGGGAGATCTATACATCTCACCATTTGAGATACTTTTTTGGACATCCCACTATACAGGCTAAGCCTTTTTCTTCTGTATACACATCATTACTAGGGGTAGACACTTCTATTGTTTACTATATACAGGACTTACAAATCAAATTGAAAGAACTGCATGAATCTGGAACTGCAGTACAAGTAGGATCTATAGACTTCTCACTTGATGACCTCCACCCATGAGACAAGGTGTACGTAAAGAACTTCCAGTGCACTGGAGGAACTCAAACTCCCCAAGAAGGTCAATTTCAAGTATTATTAACCACTCCAACAGCTATCGAAATTGGAGAAAAGGACTCTTGGATTCATTGCTCACATGTAAGATGAGTACCTTATATCAAAACTGATTTTCTGTACCTGTCACATGCAATTGTTTTTGTTTCTTTTATTTTTACCCCTCCTATGACTGGATCAGAGATGATACTATTATAAAAGTCCATACACAAGTGGACACTGTTTTGGCTGAAACACTGAATTTCTGATTTTTTTATTATTGCTTTTATTTTTATTTGCAATATGATATTTGATATTTTCCTTTATTTCTTTTATTTGAAGTACATGTAATCAGTTTTAATGTTTTTTTTATTTTGAAGGATAAGTTTACAATATCTATTATCTCTAATATCAATGCATACCCAAAATCTTTAGCCTATGGAAATCTGCCATGGATTGTTAAATATTGTGGGACTTTGATTAATAATTGTGTCCAATTCCAGAAGAAGGAATCACAAAAGAGCCACTGCTTCCAAGAATCTTCCTCCAGCCAGGCTCACCAATATAGAGTAAATGAATCAGTCCTTGGGCTTGGCCTTTTATCCCCCTTTTTCCATGTCACTTCCTGTTTCTCCCATTTGTACAGGAACCATTTGCCATCTCCCAATTTGCCTAGCACTTCCCAAGGTAGGGTTAGTGGTTGTGGCCTTTGGGGGGTATAAACTTTAACAAAAGAATTCATAAGTTCCTGACTAATTTAGTTAAAAGGGTGGAGCACTCCAAAGTACTTAATTAAGTTAAGATAAAGAAATTCCCTTTCACAATATTATTGGAAAAACAAGACCTAGAATATATATAAAGAGAGATAATTCAATAATTATTTGACTGTACAAAAGCTATATTCCAAAAAAGAGCCTAGAAATCATTTTTCAATAAATTATGAGGGAAAATTGCCTTAATATTCTAGAACCAGAGGGTAAAATAGAATTTTCTTTAAAAAAATCCACTAATCACCCCCTGAGATACCAAAATGAAAACTCAGGAATATCATAGACAACTTTGAGAGCTCTGGGCCAAGAAAACATTGCAAGCAGCCAGAGACAGTTCAAATGTCATGATGTCACAGTTAAGATAAAACAAGATTTAGCAGTTTCTACATGAAAGAATGAGAGGTTTTGGAATATGACATTCTAGAAGGCAAAGAAGCTAGGATTACACCAACAGTCATCAACCCAGCAAAAGTGAATATAATTCCTCATGGGGAAAAATAGATATTGAATGAAAAGGAGAACTTTCAAGCATTCCTGATGAAAAGACTAGAGTTGAATTGGAAATTTCAATTTCAAATACAACAATCATGAGAATCATAAAAGGTAAACATGAAAAAGAAATTATTGAGGATTCAATAAGGTTAAACTGTTTGCATTTCTACATGGGAAGATGATACTTATAACTCCTTAGAACTTTTATCATTATTAGGGCACTTAAAGGGAGACTACATAGGCAGAAGGCACAGGTATGAGTTAGCAGCAATGAAATGATTTTAAAAATAAAACTAAAAAGTAAGAAAGGGAAATGTACTAGGAGAAGGGGAAAGGGAGAAACAGAATGGAATAAACTATCTCACATAAAAGAGGTAAAAAGGAAAAGTATTACAGTGGTGGGGAAGATAGGGATTGGCAGGTAACATCTGAACCTCACTCTCACTGGAATAATATCCATGTTCAGTTGGATAGGGAAATCTATCTTACCTTACAGGAAAGTAGGAAGGGAAGGAGATAAAAGAAGGAGGGGTCTAGGGTGGGGAAGGCTGATAGACTGGAGGGTGGATTAGGGAAAATATTAATTAGAAACAAAACACTTTTGAGAATGAGCAAAAGGAAAAGAGGAAAATAGAAAAATGTAGGATAAAGAGGTGAGGAAATAGGATGGAAGGGAATTTATAGCAATCTTATCTTAGAAAAATATTTTACAACAAATTTCTCTGATAGAGGCCTTATTTCTCAAATATATAGAAATGGAGACAAATTTATAAGAATACAAGTCATTCCTCAATTGATAAATGTCAAAATATCTGATTGGGCAGTTTTCAAACAAAATAGTGGGTGGTATCTCTGGTCACGTGAAAAAAATACTCTAAATCACTATTGATTAGAGAAATACAAATTATAACAACTCTGGAGTATCACCCCACACTTATTTAATTGGATATTACAATTAAAAATGGACATTACAAATGTTGGAGTGAATGTGGAAAAATTGAGACACTTAGGCACTGTTGATGGAGTTGTGAACTGATTTAACCATTCTGTAGAGCAGTTTGGGTCTATGTCCAAAAGGATATAAAATATGCATACCCTCTGTATGCCAAAGGGATATAAAAGAAAAGAAAAGCATCTTTAAGTACAAAAATATTTATAGATGTACGTTCTATGGTAGCAAAGAATTGGAAATTAAGGATGTCTATCAATTGGGGAATAGCTGAATGAGTTATGGCATATGATTGTAATGGAATACTATAAGAAAAGATGAGCAGAATGTTCTCAGAAAAAAAAAACCTAGAAAGATTTGTATGAATTGATACAAAGTGAAGTGAGCAGAACCAAAAGAACATTGTAAGTAGTAAAAGCACTATTGTATGTTAATCATCTGTGAATGGTTTAACAATACAATGATATGAGACAATTCTGAAGGACTTAAGATGAAAAAATGCAATCTGTAGTCCAGAGAGAGAACTGGTGAGTCTGAATGAAGTTTTTTTTAAACTCTCTTTGTTATTCTTGGTTTATTTTTGATGGGGGGAGTTCTTTTGCAACATGACTAATGTAAAAATATATTTTGCATATGTATAATCTACACATGCATCATCCATAAAAAATTTGTTTGCCTCCTCATGGAGGGGTGAGGGCAGAAAGGGAGAAAATTTGGAACTCAATTTTCAAAAAATGGATGTTAAAATTGTTTTTACATATAGTTGTGAATAATAAAATACTAAATTTATTTTAAAAGAAATAAAGTTGGAAACTACCACTACTCTATAGACTTTTAATCTAGGATTAATTCCTGTTTGGTTCCTATTGGCTTTTCCCAGTCTTTCAGAGATACTTAAGAATGCAAGTTTCACCTCATTCTATCAGCCTATTTATTAATTAATTTCACAGACTTTTTACTAACTTATATAGGTCCTTAAGGCATTCTCTTTGCAGTCCGAGGGGATAGAAAGAAAAGATCTATGACTTTAAGATACTTATAATCAATTCAGATAAATGATTCAAGTAAATATTTCAAAGTAATATATAACATAAGAATTAAACATACCACAAATGATCACAAGTAAAAGCTAAAGGCTATGTTATAATTACCAAGTGAGTAGTACAGACAACAATGCCATGAGTTCAGAAAAATTCAACAGTTGGCCAGAGAGATCATCAGGATTTTGTCTATACCACTAGACTGGAAATTCCAGCTAGGAATATATATATATATATATATATATATTTACTATTAAAGAGTTAACCAATCAGTTAATAAACAATTATTAAATATTCATTATATGAAAAGTACTATACCAGGTATTGGAATACAGATATTAAAATGAGGCAGTTATTGCCAGTAAGGAGATTACACTCTACTGGTGGTGGTGGTGGTGGTGGTGGTGGTATTGGTATTGGTGGCAGTGGTGGTGTTAAATATGTCTACAGATAAATAAATATAGGATACAAATACAAGGAATGAATTCAGGGAAAGGAGCTAAAACCCAGGAAAATAAGGAAATACCTATTAAAGGTGTGGCATTTGAGTTAAGTACTCTAAAACTTAGAGATAAGAAAAAATAACATTTCTATAATATAAGATAACCTATGGCAAAGTATAGCTGAAAGAGAGAGAAGTTCTTATGAGTGATACAAATAAGCAACTTTAGCAAGAGTATAGCATCGGGAATGATGAATATTTAGGCTAAAAAGATAGGCTGCAGAAATATCATGAAAAGTTTTAATAAAGTAATTTGAACTTGATTCTAAAAGCAATATGAAGTCACTAGAACTTCCTGAGCAAGTGGATGTTGTACTCCAACCTGATAGCATTCTGTTTTTCTCTTATATAGGCTAGTGCAAGGAGTCAGTACTCCTTCATATTAATCTCTAATTTATAGCTATAAGATAACTCTGCAAAGGGTATCACAATCTTTTGTGCCTTCCTTTTCCATCTCAACACTGGCATTCAGTAACTATATATCAACAAGTGTAATTCATCTTAATTGTACAGCATCAAAACCATTAAACAGTTCATGTAGATTATCACATTACACTCACAGATTGCCTATGATTCTTGTGATTGTCACTGTGTCACAGTGACCCCTACTTTACTTCTAGCAGGAAGTTCTGGGGCCAAAATTTTCCTACTGGGTGATTTGAAGAATTTATTGTCTAATTATTACAGGGAAACAAATAAAAAGCATCAAAACAAGAAACTAATGATGTGCAACTAAAAGCATTCTGATATAAAAAAAGAAATGGTCAATTTAAAATATCATTACCTACTGAAATTTAACTGATAAAATACAGTTACCACCACAAAGAGGCCAAAAGAGCCTAGAAACTAACTATCCCTTTGACAGCAGATATTCTATCTCTGTAAAAACTGTCCACCAAAGGAAAAACTGAGTTAGAATAAACAACTTTTTGGAATCTTAAGGAATAGTATGAGTAGTATTGCCTACTGCCAAAATGGTGAAAAAATGCATTTGGGGAAAAATATCTGGCAAGAAATCAGAAAAGTAAAATCATCCCAAGAGCACTTAAGATAAACATTAGACAAATGAATATAAATATTAAAAATATAAAATATTTATCAAATTTCCCCCCTTTTGATTATAGAAACTTATAGTACCTATAAATTCATTCCATAAGTTAATAAACATTTTCATACTTAAAACAGAATTGGGAAGAAAACCTAAAGGAGATTCAGGATACACATAACATGTATCTTATACTATACAGAGTATAATTTAAGCACATCAAATGGCCTGTTCTCAAGAAAACTGAAAGTAGAAATTATTGAATTATTGGAAAGAAATCATATGTTATTACTAGCACAAAAATTATTGGGTAGTAAATAGTTACTGAAGTATATGCCCACATTTGCATCTTTAAAAGTCTTTGAAGCAATTTTTCATTTGGGAATTAATACTTGTAATTCTTTTTCTAAATCACATATATTTATGTTATATATGTATATATATGCATATAAATGTATATATATATATACATATATATATATATGGATCTTGCTGTTAATTCCATTAGTAAGTTAAACATTTTAGATATCAAACCCTTAGAGGTATTTTTTGAAAATATTTTATTCTCTACTGACTACTTTCCTTCTTATGCTACATGCAATATTTTTGTTAATGTAAAGAATTTTCAATTTCTTTGATTAAAAATTGTCTATTTCTCTTTTGTAATCACTTCTATCCCTTGTTTGGTTACAATGTTATAGCAAAACAGGCACATTAATACATCCTTAGTGAAACTGTGAATTAGTACAGTTATTATAGAAAATGATTTAAATCTATAATCAAAATTTTTCTAAACTGTATTTTCTTTGGACTTAACCATAATACTAGTAGGTCTATATGCCAAAGATATCATGGAAAGAGGAAAAGAACATATATGTACCAAAATATTTATATGAGCTCTTTGTATAGATGCCCTTGAAAACAAATAGAGTATTCGTTTACTGAAGAATATATAAATTGTGGTATATGAAAATTATGGAATATTATTGTGCCACAAGAAATGACAAAATAGTTATAAAGCAAATCAAGAAGATTCCTACATTTTGTTATGGAGTAAAGCAAATAGAACTAACAGATCAATTTTCACAATAACAAGAAAAAATCCACAGTTTTTCTCCTGTTTTGTCTGGTTTCTCATTCATAAACAAGATGTCTCCCTTAGTTTAATCTAATACCTTCTAATATCATCACCATACTTCAAACTCAAACCTTGACTGACAACACCTCCCTCAGCCTTTTTATCCCTCAGAGTGGATGGCTAGTGGAATACCAAACTCCTCCCAATGCCTTTCTTTATAGAGGGCAGATATTCTTTCCACCTTACATCTGCTCCTCAGCCTGGTTTCAACTGTACTGAACAAGATGTCCTTTAACCAGATCAACTATTATCTCCTACCATCCCTCCCTTACCTACCTTACCACCTCCTTTTGGGTCTCTTCTCCCAGTATTAGATTGTATACTGCTCAAGGGCATGCTTTTTTTTATTAATTGTATCTTCAGTTCTTAGCACTGTTCCTGGCACATGGTAGGTGTCTAATAAATGTTGCATTAGAGTAAAGCAAAAACAACTACAAAAGACTTTTAAATTCTAATTAATGTGATAATAAATCATTCTAAGGACTGAAGATGAATCACACAAATTACTTCAATGCCAAAGAAGTGATTAACTTCAATTCTAGTAATAGACATGAATATTTGAACATAATCAATTATGAAATTTCTTTTCTAAACTATGAATATTTATCTGAAAGTTGAAGATTTTTCCATTGCTTTGTTTTTATTTTTCTGATAGGTAAAACAGTAGAAGAGGAAAATAAATATTTATAATTTAAAAAATTGGCCTTCAACTATAGCTGTAAAAGGCATCTAATTTTCACATACACACATACATACACACACACACACACACATATATATATATATATATATATATGTATGCACATATATACAAATTTTAACATTCAGGATACATATCCACTTTACTTTTTAGGCTACATAGTATAAGATAATAGACTAAACCTAATTTCTACCAAACAATTTTCCACTTTTTCCAGGAGATTTTTAAAAATAGGGAGTTTTTCTTGAAGTAATTTATTAATTAGTTTACTTAACATTGAATTATTGAATTTATTGTTTTATTCTTTTTTTGGAACAGATATTTCTGTAATTTGAAGTAAATAGCCAATTGCTCTTATGATTATGATATTATAATATATTGAGGCCTATACTTGCTATTAGACCACCATATCTATATTCCTTTCTTTTCCATATGATCCTATAATGATAAGTCTTTTGTTCTTCTAAATCAGGGGTTCGTTATCTAGAGGTCTGTAAATAGTTTTCAGGTGGTCCATGAACTTAGGACTTTAAATATTTTGATAACTCTTCATATAATTGGTTTCTTTAGTGATCCTATGTATTTTATTTTATCAAAACATTCTTAGAAAGGCTCCATGGGCTTCACCAACCTGCCAAATAAGGCAATGAAAGTTTTAAAAAGGTTTGGAATGCCTACTCTTAAATGAATGTTATTATTTTATCTAACTCTATAAAGTATTATCTCATTAATTTGATTGATATAAAATATCTAAATTTAGTTAACTTTTTTAACACAGCTTACATATGAGCAACAAATATGTCTCTAGTTGTTGGCCTTTATTTCTTTAAATATGTTCTCTAATCATATGTCTTTTTTCTACAAATCTGTATTAAAATAACTTACACATTTATCAAAGACATGCTTAATACAATTTAAGAAGGGAACAGGCAGAATTTCGTTAGCAATATTCTTCAGTTGACCAGATACTTAATTATACTTTTGACTAAAGAGTGCAAAAATTTATAAATTAGTTATGTTATAGGGGGGAAAACTTTTGATAAAATGGAACAAAATGTAACCTGAAAGGCAATTCTCCAATATGAAATTTTCCTATTATGTTAAAATTATATGATCAGTGGAGTGAGAGTTAGGCCTAGAGACAGGAAGTCCTAGGTTCAAACCTGGCCTCAGCCACTTCCCAGCTGTGTGACCCTGGGCAAGTCACTTGACCCCCATTGCCCACCCTTACCACTCTTACACCTATGAGACAATATACTGAAGTTGAGGGTTAAAAAAAAATTATATGAGATCTTGAAATACACAATAGCCAAGATAATTTTGTTCAATAATTTTCTGATTATAAAAAATCAATAAATGTCTAAAATCTATGCTTGACCAATAGGTTATTGCCTCTTTCATTTAGACAATTAAGGATATCTAGCCCAGAGTCTAAACTCCCAATATATGATAAAGTCCTCTAGAAATTTATTTTAGATGACATGAAGCTAACTTCATTGAGCTCCAGAATAGTACTAGGGCCTTCTAAAATTTGTCCAAAAACATTGTGTCTAGAAATCTCTACAAGAAAATCCAAGTGAAAAATTCCCATTATCCAATTTAATAAATGATTATATAGAAAGCCCTTTATGCTGGTCAATTAATGTACATGTTTTGTAAAGACCAAATAGACAGACAATGAGCTCAGCCTAGAATTGAACAGGAAAAAAGGAACACAAAGGATTGAATTCTGTCAGTACATTCATGTTTTCTACAATCACTCTAAAAACAAAAACCTATCTTTGTATTACCAGTAGTCTTTGACTGATGCAATATGGCTACAAAGCATGGAAGATCACAACCTCCAAAGTATCAAATTTATAGTCGCACAAAGGACAATGGAAGAATATACCATTTTTAAAAGTCTGTCGCATATTAAGAATGACAAATTGTGGAAGAAGAAACACAGAAGAAAAACAACTGCTTAAACACATGGGCTGATGGGGATATTATTGGGGATGTAGACACTAAACGATAACTCTAGTCCAACTATCAATAATATGGAATTAGGTCTTGATCAATGATGCATGTAAAACCCAGTGGAATTGTGCATAGGCTAAGGAGGTGGGGGGGTGGGGAAGAGGGAAAGAACATGAAATATGTAACTATGGGAAAATATTCAAAATAAAAAGTTTTTTAAATGACAAATTGTACACAAGAAGCATATATATGTGAAATAGTCATGATGGCGAACCTATGGAGCATGTGCCCAAGGTGATGCACATAAACCTCTCTGTGAGCACACATGCCAAGGACCCAGTGTGCAGAGTTTACCAAAGTTCCTAACAAAAAAGCCAAAGGGAAATGCAGCTGAGCTTCTCCCCTCCCCTCACCCCAATTGGAGTTAGTGAGTAGGTCTCTTCAATATAGCATTCATTGAAGGACAAGATTGCCCCACCCCATTCAGAATACAATGGCCTCTTACTTACTTTTGGCTTGAGTGAGACAGAAACAATTTAGGTCTTCACTATCAGAAGCAACCAGTGTCTTTACTATAGAAAGTATTTTGGGGATTTGAGGAGGTGTATTTTGAATTTGCACTTTTAAAATGTTCAAAACTGTAGTCTAGTGATTTAGGAATAAGTTTTATGAACCCTAGGCTAGTCTACTAGCCTCTTCACTGTTCTATAGCTCCCTTCTCCAGTTTCCTTCACAAGCAAACTTGGATGTAATTTGCATTCTTAGTCCCCTCACCTCTTACTAGCCTGTTCAATTTGCATTCAAAGGGGTTCCTGCCTAAGGGAGAACCAGTGGGCTAGAAGCTCTGGAAAATACAATAGTGGCTTGGCAATCTCCCAATCAACCCTGTATCCAGATTAAAACCTGACTTCAACCCTGGACCATTTACTAAAAAAGTTAATTTGTAGGATAGCCCCTTTAGGAAGTCTGGCAAGTGATGGGGTGAGTATGTCAGAATGATATAATTTAAACTAAGGGTTGTATTTTCCTATAATTTGGGGGCATTTTTGCTTTTTTCTATATTTGAGGGGATCATAGCTCACATAACTAGAGGGGAGCAGAGTGTTTACACCCCTCATCTTTCCTCCCTAAGCCTGACTACATCACCCGCCCCCCTGCCCAGCGGTCCAATGGGAGTGTTTCCTACTTCCCATGGGGTAGAGTAAGAGGGGGGAAGCAGTTCATCTGGCACTCAGTGAGGGGAGGGACACAGAATGTGGTGGGGGGGGAGCATGGTCATGGCACTTGGTCTGGGGAGGGTTTGGGAGTGAGGCCTATAACTCCATCTCTAAAAGGTTCCCCATCACTAAAATAGAGAAAGGATTCTCAGTGGAGGATTTCCTGGAGGACTCAAATAAGAGAGGCATATGATGAGAAGATGTTAGGGAGACTGCTTTCTACCCAAGGGGAAATATCCAAATCAAAGAAATAGCAAAGCTAGTGAAATTTTTAAGTATTTGCTAAATGATGTAATAAAAAATTTAAATAAGAAGAATGCTAATTTGAAAGAATACTAATTATGTCCTTTTATATGCAATTATATAGTGATCTGGGCCTTTATATTTCTTAGTCACCTTCCCCATCCCTATCCAACAACTTCTATATAACTGAACCTCACTTTGGCTATCTAAAATAAAACTAATTGGAAGTATCAATGGATAGTGTGAGCCTGATTCTAAGAAAGACAAAAATCTGAAGCAGATCTCTTCTAATTTGAAGTAAGTCATACCAAAATACACCTCGAAAGAAACTTTATACCCTAACATATTTTGTGTCTTGATTCCCTCTCCATTTCCCTCCTCATTATCCTTTTCCCCAAAAAGCTCACACTGACTAAACAGGTTCTCTGAAAAGATTGATAGTCATTCTCATCTTCATTATCTGAGAAGTTGTACAAGGGTTTACTATAAATAAAATGACAGAAAACAAGAAAAATTGGAGATACCACATTTCTGTTTGCATAACACAAATGAGAACACTGAGTGAGCTAACAATAAAAAATATTACACAGACAAGATGTGCCATCTACAGTGGCAATGAATAATTTATATTACGAAGACCGCCAAGTTTTCAAATCAACTTAGATATTGTAAATCTAGCTTCCAAAATGCATTAGCAAGCTTATCTGTAAACTGATGAACACAGACAAGACTCAAAGTTACATTTTCTCCTTTTAGCCTCTGTTTCACCATCATTTAAGGGCTATTTGAACTATGAATAATATGCCAAATGTTTTATATGCATTTCATTTCTCCTTAAATGTATTCCTAACACTGAGGCCCTTGAATATTTAAAAGGTATCAAAAAATACCACCACACGATTTCTTTCAGGCTGGAAAAATGGCCTTCAATGAATGGATAGAAAAATGTAATCATGCATATCTCTGTAGTGCCATCTCATGGTAATTGTGCATAAAAGACAGCTAAATAAAGATGGCTGATTCACACCCTACTCCACTTATTATGCACATCATACATTCAGACTGCTTTGACAGATGCAACAAGAAACAGTAGGTGTTTGATCATATGATCATAAATTTGGAACTATCCACTACCATTTTGGGCCATCAAGTTCAGCTTCTTCAGTTTTACTGATGTGGGAAATGAAACAGAGAGGCTAAGTGACTTTCCCAAGATCATTCAGTCAATAAATATCTGAGATAGGACTAGATTTAATGAGTTGCTTACAAGACCAGTGCTCTATATGGTATACCACAATCCCTCTTCTATTGGAAGTTGCCTATATCTAAAGACTGAATAGGTTACCCTAAAATTGTGTGAGATATTTGTATTTTCCCCAATATAAGCATATTTCCCTAATAAGAAATCACAAGTTTCACTATAAAAACATTAACTACTTGACCATAAAATGACAGAGATGTTCTGTTGCTGAAAGAAAAGACATTAAAAAACAAACACAATTAGACATTATTTATTAAGAGCTTCCATGTGCTACATGCTGAGGATTCCAAAAAAGGTAAAGTCCCTGCCTTCCAGGAGCTTCTATTCTGATGGAGGAGACAATATGGAAAGAACTTTAGAAATACAAGACACTATGTCAGATAGGAAATAATCTCAGAGAGGAAGGCATTTGTTAGCTGTGGGATACTGTGAAAAGATTCCTGAAGGAGGTGGAATTTGAGATGTGAAAGAACTCAGGGAAAGTTTGTGGTGGAGGTGAGATGAAAGAGAATTCCATTAATGGGCCAGGGTGAGTACAAAAGCCTGAGGACTTAGAGATGGAGCGTCATGTGCAAAGACCAGTAAGCAGTCCAATATAAATGGATTGTTAAGCATATGAAAGAGTAAAGTATAGAAGAAGACTGGAAAGATGGGAAGAGAGCAGGTTATGAACAGCTATGAACATGCCAAACAAAGGACTTCATAGATTTGATTCTGGAGCTTTTAGGGAGTTACTGAAGTTTACTGAGTAGGATTGGGGATGTTTTAGGAATATCATTGAGGGCAAGGGCTTGACTGCAGAATAAATTATTGTGGGGAATGGCTTGAGGAATGGAACAAATTCACAAACTATCACTATCAACTAAGCCAAAGATTCTGAGGGCATGAACTGAGATTGGATGAATCTGAAAATTGAGAGAAGGAAATATATATTAGAAATGTTTGGAGAGGAAGAGGGTGAAGAAAAGGAAGGGAGGAAGAGAACATGGATGACAAAGTGTCAGAAAAAGAGTATTAATATTGTTTGTTAAAAAGAAATATAATAAAAAATTTAAAATAAATTATTGGAGGAGCTGTGAAATGTTTCAACTATTTTCAAAAGTATTTTGGAATTATACAAATAAAGTGATGAAAATATTCAAAAAAAAATTTGGAAAGTAGAAACAAGATTTAGCAATATGTTTGATATATGGAGTGTGAAAGTGACAAGTTGAGGATAACACTCATGTTGTAAGCCTGGGTGATTGGGAGAATGATAGTATCCTCAAAAGTAATAGCAAAATTCAAAAGAGAATTTTGGATAAGGGAGCAGAAGATAATGAGTGAACTGTTATCACACACAAAAAAAGTTTGGTTTTCTCTTCTACCACTGAAATAAAAGTGAATGCAGCCCTGACCCAGATATTTTTGAAGGACAAACAGAGCATAGCCCTGCCCCTCAGCAAACAGTCCTTTTCACTTTGGTGCCTATGCCTTTATTCTAAAGGACAAAAAGCACTATATCACTAGAGAATCATTAATGATTCACACCACGCCTGTGAAGTAAAGTAGAGGGCAGGTATTATTACCCATATTTCATAAATGAGGAACCTCAAAGTACAGCAATGACACCTAGGTTAAATAACTGGCCAAAGATGACATGTGATGAATAGGCCCCAAGTTCTCCTGACTATTGCCTCAAACTTAATCCATGAGATTGTGCTAACTCCAGCATGACACAAACTGAAAGTAACTTAATTCTAAAATCTATAAAACTTCAGTATATAGGTAAATTTTGAGGTGCAATAAATGTGATCCCAAATTGTTCTATATCTTTGTTTCAAAGCTGCATGGAGTTTATACAATGTTCTTTTGATTAAGATGATTTTGCAGAATGCAAAGTCTACTAAGGTATACATTCCTATGATGGAAACCCATCTCAGAAAAGAATATTTTGTAGAAAAAAATGATTCTCATACAGCTTCTTTTCTTGCACTAGGTTCTCTCTGTGTGTCTGGGTGACTTCTTTTCATAAGTAAACAAATTACTCCATTGCTATAGATCTCACCCCCTCCCCATTTCTTTGTAGATGACATTCATAGCATGGACAAAAAACTCACCATATGAGAATTACCTTTTGGGTACGAACTTTTATGCTCTTTATATAAAGAAAGAATCTGAAATCCCAGTTATCTCTTCATTTGCCACTAGCTGTTCTGTTTGTGTATGATTCCACCAGCATCATCATGATGTCCCCTACTCTAGATCCTAATTGGAACCTCTTCCTCCTTTTCAGATTCTGTTTGTGTCTTGTCTTCTCCCATAAGATGGTAAACTTCCTGAGACCAGAGACTATCTTTCTTTTTCTTGCTTGTATACCCAGCACTTAGAACAGTGCCTGGTACATGGTAGAAACTTCATAAATGTTTATCAATTTTTTTTTGCAAAAATAGCTCAGTTAGACCTAATATACAAAGTCCAGTTGAAGACAGTGGTCTTTCATTCCTCAGAAAACATAATTATATTCAATAAAGAATTCAGCATAGTTTTTTCTCAGAATATACCTAAATATATAAAAATAAAATTTTTCGCATAATCAAATACATTGGAAAAGGAAGACAATTTAAAAAAAAAATGTCCAAAATCCATTTCTGAATGTTTATGACATGTCCTAGTCCCTAAAAAGTAGAGCTTACTAATTTCCTGGGGAAAAGGACAAAATAATTAAAACAACAACTTATTCAAAAATAAATAAGGGAAAATCCATCATTTATGTTGATTGTATGATTTATAAATACCCACTTATTATCTGTATGACCTTTATTCCTTTCTGAAACTTTATCTGATACCCATTACTATTAATTGCTGCCTGACCTTGGTAAAAAGATGTCCTCATGATGATTTCAGAAAAACTTGGAAAGATTTACATGAACTGATGCAAAGTGAAGTGAGCAGAACCAGGAGAACATTGCACACAGTAACACCAATATTGTATGGTGAACAACTGTGAATGATTTAACTATTCTCAACAATTCAATAATCCAGGACAATCATCAAAGATTTTTGACAAAATACCATCAACCTCCAGAGAAAGAAATAATGACATCTAAATGCAGACTGAAATATACTATATTTCATTTTCTTCATTTTTTCTGTTTAAAATCTCTCCCACAAAATATTGAGTTTTTTATTATCATACATGTAAAATTTATATCAGATTGCTTTCCATTTCAGTGGGGGGAGGTGGGAAGAGAATTTGGTTCAAATTTTTTTAATGTTAGAAATTGTTTTTTACAGGTAATTGTGGAAAACAAAATATCAAAAAAAAGTTGTAACAGAAAAAAGAATCTTTTCATTTGTTTTTGGGTGGGAAGGTTTTTTTTTTTTTGAAATGTGGCACTTTCAAAATAACTTCCACAATTTGTTGGGACAATCTTATACTACTTTTAAAGACCACTTAAAAATAATAAAATCAATTACTGTTGATGTCATTCACATAAATTGAATTTTACAATGAGACAATGATTTTTGTTAAAATACCAAAAAGTGTTTTTTTCTTGGGTTCTATGCATTCCATATTGATTTTCAGCATAGTGTGTAGAAGAGGAGTGTACCGATGTGAAAGGGCCTTGGTAGCCAAGATATTAAGGGAGTTGCATGGATTATTAACTAATTTCACAGCTAATTCCACACTTTGAATCTACTCACCATCATAAAGGATGAGATCAAGAGAGAAAGTCAAAACAGAAATCATATGCAGATTTTGAAAGTACATGTACTCTATACCAAAAGACCGACTGATGGCAGGGTACTGATTGTCTCTTTGGCCTCTGAAGACAAACAGTAAACATGTTTTAATGATCATTGAATAGAAATAGCTTTAAATATCTTTACTATAATTATTACAGGAGGAAATGGAACTCCTTTGCTTTTTAAAGGGATGAAAGTTACTTATGAAAAAGAATTTACAATAGAAAAGATTGCTGTCCCACTGAAAATGACAATGATTTTGTAGAATCTTTCAGTTCAAAACAGTATGGAGTAGTTGAAAACACATTGTTTCAAATCTAGCCTCAGACACTCCCTATCTGTGTGACCCTGGGCAAGTCAATTAACCCCCATTGCCTAACCTTATCACTCTTCTGCCTTAGAACCAATACCCAGTTGCCTTAGTACCAATACCCAGTATTTATTCTAGGATGCAAGGTAAGGGTTTTAAAAAATAAATACATTGTTTCATAATTTGTCCTTAAATTATGAAGACCAATAACATCATGATGAATGTTGGAACTTGGGAGTGAACTGGATTTTAGTGAAGCAGAGTGGCAAGACAAAAGTCATTATGGCTATCTTGATAGTCTTATAGTTAATGGATGACCTTGGCCTCTTCAATGTCTGACCAAGCTCTAAGCACTCTACAATGCTTGCTTCAACCACCTTTATGACTGTTGAAATAAATTGTTCTCATTTACCCATAACATCAGGAGAAGTCTTAACTTGTTTGGGGTAGATATACCTAACCGTAGATCACCAACAGATCTAAAGCCTGTTGGCTGCCCTCAACTTGGTTTAGCCAAAATGCTGAGACAGTTTTATCAGGGTGAGGCCACTGGCCATGCTAAATCTTCTTGGAGTCATAGGCGAGAGCTAGGCAATAGGTAGACACCAAAAGAGAGTGAGCAATCCTGAAAATGGCTCTGCAAGCTTTCACAACAGAGGTGTTTTGTAATTGCTACCTATCCTCTTCCTCATTCTCCTCCTCCTCCTTCGCCTCCTCCTCATTATTATTAATATTATTACTAGCTATTATTCTACTTGAAGGCAGGAGGAAGGATCTGATCATATAAAATATCCTTTGGCATTTTATTAACTATACATATATGCACATATATGTATATATATGGATTTAATAGAAACCATAAAGAATTTTTAAAATCCCAAATAACTAAGACATGAGAATGTGACAGCACCCTCTCAAATATTGTTGACCTTTGAAATAAAAAATATTTAATTACTCATTATTTTGTGCATTTAAGGATTTTAAATATTTAATGTCAGGAGAATTATTCAGCTAAACTGTAAATAAAGGTTTGAGTTCTCTTGATTAATTATGCAACTACTATTACAAGGAATCTTATTGAAAATGTATCCACTGTTGACATATAAGTAATAACATGTTTATATACTTGTAATGCTTTCTATCAGTTCTCTCTACCCTTTTTGCATTACCTTTCAGCACTTAAACATCTAACAGGTGATATTTAGGTTAGTTTTCAGTAACTTATTCCAAAAGCATGGTGTTGGATATTCCCAGAATAATAAAATATTTCAACTAATAAATGAAATAGAGAAGATTCACTAATTATTCTTAACATAAAAAATAAACCTCAAGAAAACTTGTTAATACATAATGAACTAGTAAAAAACAAGTTGCAAAGTAGCACCTTTAATGTGTTTCTTGTTTGTTCTTTTGTTCAAATCAACTTGGGAACCCAAAGATCTGGTATACTGAAATGAACTCTACTTTTCTGTTTTCCTCAATTTTTAATTTTATGTAATGATCATTAATTCTACCTCCTTTTACATAAAAGCAAAAAGAACAATTACAGAAAGAGAAAAACACAAAAGGACAAATACATACAGACCTATCAAATATTCATAGATACTACTTTTCAAACTGGACAAATTATTAAATTAGATATTTTTGAGTAATTGCTTTTTGAGAAAGAAAAGTTTCAATGGGTATCATGGAAATTTACCATTGGAAATTTTACATTTAGAAGTTTAATTATAAACTTAGATAAGTGGATTATAATGAAAGATATCTCTAGCAAGGGAGTCCAAATAGATGCATTATGAATGCATTAAAGAAAACACCAGAGAGAGAACTTTCCATCAACAGAAAGATTTTAATTAAACAGCAATAGGATAGATCTCTTCTGTAAAATGATATTACTATTATACACAGTTCATTAAAACTATTTACTATATAATGTATTCTGTGAAACTCTTCTATACTTCAAATCACATTTCTAAACTTTCCAATCCCACTCGAAAGGCAAAATAAGATAAAAGGTCAGTTCAAGAAATGCAATTTGAGATAAATTCACTTTATTTTTTCACCGACAGGCTATGTACAAATCAATCTTAACTCAGAGGAGAAATCTCAAATATTATAAATTTTGTTCAATGATTTCCTTTCAAGATCAGGAGCTGGGTCACCTTAAACCTTCTATGCATTTCTTTTTCCTTCCTATATCAGATCTGAAAGAAGATGACAATCCTGCAGACCAGTAGAAATTTATACATTTGTGAAGTATCTACTGGGTCACAGAGTCCCTGTACTAATGATGGAACCAAAAGATGCATCTAGATGGTCTTACTGAATAGATATTTTTAATAATACACATTTATATTTTTGCTTATGTTATGAAACATTACCTTTTTAGAACTATTTTGCCTAATTTGTATCTCATTAAAAACAACAGCTATCTCCCCATTCATTTTGGTGAGGTGATATTTTTGTTAGCCTTTTATTTTTCAGTTTCAGCCACAATACTGCATTTTGGGAGTTTAGCGTTCAGTTATTTCAGTCATGTCTGAGAACTCTTGACTCCACTTGGCGGTTTCTTGGCAAAAATACAAGAGGAGTTTGCAATTTCCTTTTCTAGCTCATTTTATAGAAGATGAAATTGAGGTAAACAGAATTAAGTGACTTGACTAGGATCACACAACTAGAAAGCACTCAAGGCCAGATTTGAATTCAGGAAGATGAATTGTGCAGACCTCAAGCTTGGCACTCTATCCATTGTGCCAACTAGTTGCCACCTAAACTGTGCTTTATGTAGATTCTGATGAAGAATCCCATAAACAAAAAAGGTTGCAACCCAAATGGACTAGAGAGCATGCAAAACTAATACTCAACACAGATAACTAAGAAATTCCATTTATAGCTTCAGAAGTGAGCTTTTAAAGAATTATGAAACCCATACCATTTATGTATTAAATACCATATGTATTCTTGTCATTCACTCAGTCATATGCTTCGTAATTGGTAATTTCTTTGTATCCCTTTACCTTTCACCTTGAATTCTTACCGTGTATTGGCCCCAAAGCAGAAGAGCAATAAAGGCTAGACAGATGGGAATTAAGTGACTTGCTCAGAGTCACCAAGTTAGGAAGTGTCTGAGGCAACATTTGAGGCCCTCCATCTCTGGTTCTGAAATTCCTTTATATGGATACAAATTCAATAGAAATTTATTAAAGGATAGGTAAGCTACGGAAGAGGAACAAGCTTCTAAATGTGGAGGTAAAAATGTGACATAAAAAAGATTTTTGCTAAGTAACATTTCTAATTAAGGAGGCAGAGAGATTAGACCTTTGAACTTTTTGGTACAAGGAACTCATGCTTAAGGAAACTCCCTCTACCAATGTGGGTCAGAATCTTCTCTGGAAATTATCATTTATGATAGTGATTTGTACAGGGCCCCACACCAGCATGTGTTATAGACAGATCTTGTGGCTGATTCAGAAGCCACGCTGCCTTTCTACAAATTAGGTAATAATAAGTACTAACTGACACCTTGAAAAATTCAGAAAAATAAAGAAAGAAAAATTCTAAAAACTACCCATGTCTAGACAGCTAGGTAGCAGAGGGGATAGAACATCAGATCTGGAGTCAGGAGGACCTCGGTCCAAATCTGGCCTCAGTTACATCCTAGCTATGTGATCCCTGGCAAGTCACTTAACCCTGATTTTTCAGCTCTTTTTCTCTTTTGTGTTAGAATTGATACAGAAGGTAAAGGTTTGAAAAAAAAGTACTCGTGCAAATCAGAAAAAATCTGATGCCTCTGAGCATTCGGCAATGATTCATTATCTCTGTACAGTTAAAAAAGTCAACTGCAGGAAGTCATTTAAGATTCTATATCTTTAATATAATGAGGAAAAATTACATTTTTCAATCAAATATTTCAAAAAGTGACTATTCTCTGAAGACTTAAAATTTTCTATTCTTTACTTGAGAGGACACAAGAGCTTAATCACATGGCACAACCTCTTTTTGTCCCCACTGGCTACAGGGAAGAGATTTCATTGTATAATAGAAAGAACATTAGGGAGGAAGTCAGAACTGGGTTCTAATTCTGATTTAATCCTCACTAATTTAAAACTTGCTCAATTCACTATATCTTTCGTGGATTCAGTTTCCCCATTTGAAAAATAAGATTAGATTAGGTGAACAGTTCTCAAACTGTTTGGTCTCAGAGTCCCTTTTTACATTCTTAATTAAGTATCTAAAGATAAGGACTGTATTTATCAATATCTTCCATATTAGAAATGAAGATTTTTTAAAAAATATGTATCAATGCATTTACAATTCATTTAATGCATTCAAATTAATGCAAAAAACCTCATTTATGGCATGTTAGCATGAATAAAATTTTATGAAAAATAACTATGTTTAAAAATAATTTTTGAGAAGAATGGCATTTTCCTTTTTTTAAAAAAATCTCTCTGTCTGATTTAATAGAAGACAGCTAGATTCTCAAATCACCTTCTGCATTCAATCTGTTGTAATATGTTATTTGGTTTAAGTATATGAAAAAAATCCAACCTCATACAGACATGTTGTTCAAAAAGGGAAAAGAAGGATAGGTCAGTGGATTGAGAGGCCTAGAGACAGGAGGTCCTAGGTTCAAATCCAGCCTCAGACACTCCCCAGCTGTGTGACCCTGGGCAAGTCACTTGACCCCCATTGCCTACCCTTACCAGTCTTCCACCAAGGAGCCAATACATAGAAGTTAAGGGTTAAAAAAAGAGAGAGAAATATTTTAATTTCATTTTTATGAAAATAACATTTACCTTACAAACACCCAAAAAAGTCTCAGTAATATATTTGGGAAATTAAACCTTTGTCAGAGAGTTTTGTTATAAAAAACATTCTCCCAGTTTGTTGTTTTCCTTCTAATTTTGGTTGTATTGCTTTTGTTTGTACAAAACCTTTTTAATTTGACATAATCAAAGTTATTTATTTTACACTTTGCAATGTTCTCCATCTCTTGATTGGTCTTAAATTCTTTCCTTTCCCTCAGATGTGACAGGTATACTATTCTATGTTCACCTAATTTATTTATGATTTCACTCTTTATATTTAAGTTGTTTACTCATTTTGAATTTATTTTGATATAGGATGTGAGATGTTGATCTAAACCTAATCTCACCATGCTTGTTTTCCAATTTTCCCAACAATTTTTGTCAAATAATGAGTTCTTGTCCCAAAAGCTGGGACCTTTGGGTTTTTCAAACAGTAGCTTGCTGAGGTCATCTATCCCTGTTCTATGCCACTGATTCATCATTCTTTCTCTTAGCCAGTACCATATTGTTTTCATGACCATGGTTTTATAGTACAGTTTAAGATCTAGTACTGCTAGGCCCCCATCCTTCATATTTTTCCCATTTCCGTTGATATTTTTGATCTCTTGTTTCTTCCAAATGAACTTTGTTATAATTTTTTCTAATCCTATAAAAAAGTTTTTTGGTAGTTTGATATGTATGTGTGTTATTCCTGTTGACTCCTTAGGAGCATAGGGCCGCAACCATCTCACGCCAACGGACTCTGTTCTGGGCAACTTCCCCCAGCTGGGCCCATGTCATTCCGATGGCCTTTGTTTCATTTTCGGCAGATCTTCGCCAGGTCTGTTTTGGTCTTCCAACTTTCCTCCTCCCTGGTGGATTCCAGCTCAATGCTTGTCCTCCGGTTTTCGTAGCGTATGCCCTATCCATCTCCACTTTCGTTTCTTTATGTCCTGACTGATGGGATACTGAATTGTTCTTTCCCAGAGTCTGGTATTGGAAATCTTTTCAGGCCATCTGATGTTCAAGATGTGGTGTAGGCATCTGTTAACAAAGACCTGGAGTTTGTTGGTGTTGACTTTCGTCACTCTCCAGCTTTCTGATCCATATAGGAGGACGGCCTTTACATTGGTGTTGAAGATTCAGAGCTTAGTGAGGAGGGGCAGTGCTTTGGAGATCCAGACAGACCGCAGGGTGTTAAATGCCTGTCTGGCTTTGTTGATTCGGTTTCTGATGTCCTCATCTGCTCCGCAGTCCTTACTGACTATGCTACCCAAATAGGTGAAGTGGTCCGTCTCCTTGATGTTTTCTCCCTGTAGTTGAATTGGCAGGTCCTGTCTGCTGTTGACTGTGATCACCTCGGTCTTCTTCTTGTTGATCTTCAGACCTGTCTTCTCTGCTTCTTCAGAGAGTCGTGCGAGTTTGGCTTGCGCATCCTGCTGCTTGTGAGAAAGGAGACAGATGTCATCTGCGAAGTCAAGGTCCTCAAGCTGCTTGGTAAGAATCCATTGGATTCCTGCATTGCTGTCCTTGGTAGTTCTTCTCACGATCCAGTCTATAACCGATATGTATGGCACTGAGTAAGTAGATTAATTTGGGTAGGATTGTCATTTTTATTATGGAAGCTTGTCTTACCCATGAGCAATTAATGTTTTTCCAGATATTTAGATCTAGTTTTAATTGTGTGAAAATTGTTTTGTAGCCATGTTCATATAAATTCCATGTTTGTCTTGGGAGATAAATTCCTGAATATTTAATATTTTCTAGAGTGATTTTAAATGGAGTTTCTCTTTCTAACTCCTGCTGCTGAATTTTGTTGAAAATATATAGAAATGCTGATGAATGTAGGTTTATCTTGTACCCTGAAACTTTGCTAACGTTGTTAATTATTTGCACTCATCTTTTAGTTGATTTTCTAGGATTCTTTAAGATAATCATCATATCATTTGCAAAGAGTGATAGTTTAGTCTCCTCATTGCCTACTTTAATCCCTCCAATTTCTTTTCCTTTTCTGATTGCTACTGCTTGTGTTTCTAGTAAAATATTAAATAATAGAGGTGATAATGGGCATCCTTGCTTCACGCCTGATCTTATTGGGAAAGCCTCTAACTTGTCTCCATTGTAGATGATACTTGCTGATGGTTTTAAATATATGCTGTTTATTATTTTGAGGAAAAAGGCCACACTTTCTGAACTGTTGGTTCAAATATTCTGATCATGTGCCTGATTAAGACTCAGATATGTCACAGATATGGAGGATAGGAAGAGGAGGCTTATTTTAAGAGAATAAAATATATATATACACATAGGACATTTTGAAATGATTATATAAAAGAAATTCATTTATTTTGAATAAGTTAATATATAGTTAGTTGAATATATATTTTAGGGGGAGGCATATATATCCATGGCACAGTGGATAGAATGCTAGGCCTAGAATAGGAAGACATATCTTCCTGAATTCAAATCTGGCTTCAATTACTAGCTAAGTGATCCTGGGCAAGTCACTTTACTCAGTTTATCTCAGTTTCCCCACCTATATAATGAGCTGGAGAAGGAAATGGCAAACCACTCTAAGACTGTTGCCAAGAAAACTCCAAATGGGGTAAGAAAGAGGGGGATACAACCAAAACAACTGAAAAACAACAATATCTTAGGTTTATTTTCTAACTGATGAGAAAGAAATTAAAATTGGACTTCATGAAAATACATATAAACTGTCATTTTGAATTTATATGCACTAAAATAAGTAGACAACAATTATTACAGGTATTTCTCATGAATGATGTCTTCTGAGAAATAAAATAGTGTATATCATCTTTTCTCCAGGCTCATCAATATAAATGGATTTTTTGGCAGAATCTGATGCCATGGAATAGATGGTAATGAGGTTGAAGTTATGAATTGTGTCCTTCCATGTCCTGTCAGCCTTTACTCTGTTCTGTTATCATGGAAATACATGCCAACAGTCATGAGAGAATCTGGATAAAAAAGCATGGAGGGCAAAATACAAAGAAATAATTTCACTTTCTTCATTTTTTTGGTTCTATTTCTTTTCCACAAAATTACCACTATGGAAAAATGTTTTACATTAGTGAACATATAAAATCTATATTCAGTTGCTAGCCATCTCAGGGAGAGGGAGGGGACAAATTTTGGTTCAAATTAAAAAAAAACAAAGATTAAAAATTTTACATGTAATTGGGGATAAATAAAATATTAAAAAGCTTTAAAAATAAGACAAAGTTGGTACCCTAATGATAAGTTTTCTCTGGTATTAAATGATGGATGTCATATTTTTGGTTAATATTTTTTCTCAAAAAAAAAGGAAAAAAATATTCTCAATACTTGCAAACCAGCTCCTGCCTATGAAATCGTAAAAGCCTCTGAACTTTCTGTATTAGCCCTTTCCCCACATACAACTAGACATATATATGTATATATACACATATGTTTTTTCACATAGTTCATCAGTGATTATTATAATCACTGATGAACTATGTGAATTTTTGCATACAAAAGTATATACCTTTATACCTTATATCCAACTTACATGATAAATAAATTTGATAAATTTTGGAATTGGAAGGAATCTCAGAGGTTTAAAGATTTAAGCTCTTTAATGGAGCAGTCCATTCTACAAAATTAATTATATATGGTTATTCAGTCTCTGCACAAACCCTGCCAGTAAGAAGAAACACATTACCTCACAACTATTCAAGTAATCAGTGAGAATTTATTAAGTACTTATTGTGCCTCCCAGGCACTTTGCTATGCATGAGAGATATAAAGACAGAAAAGAAACATACTGACCTCAAGGAACTTACATTCTACTGGGAGATAAGCATGCACATATATAAATTATTGCAGAATACAGGAGAAGGTTCTGGACCTGTAATTTAATTGCTATAGAAAACTGCCAGATAAGGAAATTTTTCCCTGCTGCCTCCACTTTCAGTTCAGCACTTTCTCTACCATCTAAATTCTTAGTTGTCTGAAGCAGTAAGACCATAAGACTCACCCAGAGTCCAGTGGCCAGTAAAATATCAAAGGCAAAAGTTAAATCCTGACTCCAAGGCAATCTCACTTACTATGAACAGCATTCATGCCTCTCACACAAAATATGTAACTTAATTTTTAGTGGGAGGACATTAATAGCTAGAGAGATCAGGAAAAGGGGATCTTTGTAGGAAAGGGTACTTGAGGTAAATTTGAAGGCATCTAGGGCAGCTAGAAAGTGCAGTGGATATAGAGAGCACTGTGCTTGGAATCAGAAGGACTCATCTTCATGGGTTCAAATTCAGCCTCAGACACCTACTTACTGTGTCATCATGGGCAAGGCACTTGAGATAATTTGCTTCAGTTTGTTCATCTGCAAAATGAGCTGAAGGAGGAAATGGAAACTACTCCATTATCTTTGCCAAGAAAAACAAGAATGGGGTCACAGAGTCAGACATGGCTGAAAAGACTGAACAACAGAAACTTTAAGGGGTAGAAACGAGGGGAGAAGTTAAAGAATCCAGGCTTAAAGAAAACCCTGTACAAAGGAATGAAGGTAAGATATCAAGTGTTAGTAAAGAATATAAAGAAGGCTAGTTTGGAGGGACCACAGAGTGAATAAAATGGAGTAATATACGATATGGTGAGACAAGTAGATTGGAACCAGTTGGTAAAGGGCTTTAAATGGCAGATAAATTTAATTGCCAGATTGATCCTTAAGGTAATAGAAAGCTAACAGGAGTTTTCTGAATAGTGGGTGATAGGAAAAGATCTGGGCATTAGGAAAATCATTTTGGCATCTGGATAGAGACTGGATTATAGGGGAGCAACTTGAAGCTGGGAGATTAATTAGAAAGCTATTACCAAAGTCTAGACACATGCCTAGGAAGGACTAAAGGAGAATTCTGGCCCTACTAGAAGAGAAGAGAGGATGAATATACAAGCTCCTTCACCTACAAGTCAACCTTTTCTCTCAGAAGTCTCTAATTACTAGAAAATTCTTTATACAGAACCAATATTCTCCCCCACGCCACACTCCATATGTTCTATCTATTTGTTCTAGCTCCACCTATTGGAACCATGGAGAAAAAATTGAATCCTTTCTCCTTCAAATATGTGAAGATAGGAATCATCACATCTTTCAAGCCTTTTCTTTTCAAACATCCTCTAGTTCTTTACCATTCCTAATACGATCTTATTTCTAGATTTCTCAAAATACTGACCACCATCATTTAGATGTTCTCCAATTTGGCAATAATTCCTTTAAAATGTGGTGTCTAGAACTGAATATAATAATGCCAATGTTTTCTGACCACAGCAAAATAAATTGAAATTTTCACCTCTCTCATTTTTGACACTATTCTATTAATTGAGCCTTCAACTGTCTTAGCTTTTCAGTGACCAAATCATTCTGCTGGCTCATATCAGACTCAAAGGTCCTAAAGCCTCTTCTCAACATATCTCATTGACAGGTTAGGTCTCCTCCAATCTGTATTTTTTAAACCTTACTACAGAACTTAACATACATTCCTAATCAATTTTAATTTGTTAGTCCATCCTTAAGGCTGAGCTCTTTTTAAATTTTTACTGTCATCTAACATCCTTGCTCTTAAAGTCCATCCTTAAAGGTGAGCTCTTTTTAAATTTTTACTGTCATCTAACATCCTTGCTCTCCTTCCTAGTTTTGTGTCACCTGCACATTTAATTAGCATGCTTTCTATATCTTTGTCCTTGTCCATCTTGTTGTTTTTTTTCATCTTGAACAGAAAAGGGTCATGTGAAAAACTCAGAAGTGTGCCAACAGAGATGTCCTGCCAGATTTACATTGATCCATTAATCAACAGACATTGGGCAAACTTGTTCAACCAGCTAAGAATCCATCTGACCATATTATCATTCAACCCATATTTCTCCATCTTGTCTATAAGAATATCATCAGAGGCTTAGTCAAATGTCTGAATGCAATCAAGGTCTGTCTTTGACATTCCCTTGAGTTACTAGCAGCCATGTAAAAAAAGAGAGAAAAAGTTAACTTAACAAAGACATTGCTTTGAATTCATGATGATTCCTAGTGATCATTGCTTCCTTTTCTAAGTGCACACTGTCAATCTGTCCATTAAAGCATTTTAGAATTTCACCAAGAATCATTGTTAATTATTGCATCCATCTTAAATTAGATTCAAGGGGGTCTACTAATGTCAAACAGTGAGCTAAATTCTTTTCCAAATATCTAATTTGATCCTTGTGACAAGCCTGCAGAGTAGGTGCCATTATTATCTCCATTTTATGGTTGTGGAAACCAAGGCAAACCAAAGTTAAATAATCTGCCCAAGTTCATACAGCTAGTAAATATCTGAGGCCAGATTTGAAATCAGGTCTTCCCCACTCAGGTGATACAGTAAATGGAGTGCTGGGTCAGGAAGACTTGCCTTTCTGAGTTCAAATCCTAAATTCAACTTTAACCCTGTTTGCATCTAATTTACCATTAGCTGCATGCAATCTCTCTCTCTCTCTCTCACACACACACACACACACACACACAATGTTCATTGCTTGTCCCCATCTTGGAGCACCTTGGAGCTCCTACCCATTTGGTCTCAATTCTTCAAAGACCCTCTAAAGTGTTACTTCAAGAGTTTATACAGCTGCTAACCTCTCCCATCTCTGAATTCTCATTGAGGGTACAATGTCTTATCCATACTATTTGCTTAATAAATGTTCATTGTATTGAATCATAGTCAATAACACAGTTTTTTTCTTAAATCTACACTAATTGCTGCATATGTTTATTTAGGTTTGGGTAGAGGGTTCTGTTGTTGTTGTTGTTTATTAGATTTGCCTTTTTAGCCCTATAAATCAATGTTTCTTCAAACCACTCATGAGGAAGCAGTCAATCAGAGCTGAAAGCAAACAATAGACCCATATTGTTTCAGATTTGTGAATTTGTTTTTAGATTTTTCCCCAATTAGATGACAAATTTCTTGAAGTTAGAGACTATAAGTGATATCTTTTTAAATCCAAGACAAAATCTCTACCACAGTTTTAGGCATATAATAGAAATTTAATAAATACTAAATAGTTAATAACCTGATTATTGACTTAGGAAGTTAACATCACCAGGTCACTTTTCTATTCTGTGTGATAGCTAAAAATTACTGAGTGAAACTGTGTTTTTTCCTTGAAGGAAAATAATCTGTTAAAAAAGAAAGTTTATCCACTACCTTAAAAATGGTGTTATTTCCTCCTATACTCATTCTTCTTGAAGTCATAAAGGAGGACTTGTGTTCTTCCTCTGTGTAGCACAGAGCTCATCTAAACACAAGAGTTGCCATCAACTTTTAATGGAAATGCCTGGAGCAAGACAGGAAATAGACCCTTGGGTTTCTAAGCCCTGAGTAAGTAATCAAGGATTGTCATGGCTTCCTTTTATCCCTTTTATCACAGGAATATTAGAATGAATGTAAACGATTTCCTTCTTGCCGAGGGGGACGTTCAATCTGATTTATGTTGGCATATGCTACTCCTGATTTTTGATGATGGAAACCAAAGACGAATAAAGAGCAGCACCTTTGATCATTTCCACCAGCCTTCCTCTTTGCTACCCTGCAGTCCTCAGAATCCCTTCTCTCACCAGCATCCTGTCTCCTCCATATGCCTGCCCATTTAAGACTACAGGCTTGATCACATCACAATCTTCATATATACAAAGGATTTCTAAGATCTAGTCAACTATCCAGTAACTGTGTGACTAAGAGAGAGTAACAACAGTACATGTTCTGGAGCTAATAACCCAGCTCTTATTGGTCTAGATGAGTAGATTCCCAGACATGGGTTACTACATCCCTTCAGGGTTGCAAGGGTAGCTCTTAAGGGTAGGCTATTTTTCTTTCTATTATTATATAGTTAAAAAATCCCCTATCATATGTTCTACCCCACTGCACTTAAGAAACAATTTTTTTTGGCCCATCATCAGTAGCTTTTGATGTACAGCATCACCCAAGGTCCAAACTTACTCCCAAATCCACAACACACTATTGGTTGTCTCTCCTGATAGAGTATAAATTCTTGAGGATAGGTTGTCTCATATTATATGTGTAGCCCTAGTGACTAGCATAGTGTCTGGTGCATAGTGGTAGTATAATAAATGTATTTTCATTTATCCATTTAAAGGAAGGAACAAACTATTTGAACTAATTCCAAAGCTTCACGCAGAGGAGAAATAGGAAATGTGATTGCCAAGATAAGATACAAATTGTAGCATGTCTTGAAAGTAGTTAGGACTTGTTGAAATTGGAACACAAGAATTAGAAAGTAAGTGGGTGCTCTTCATTGAGAATGACTAAATAAAGTGTGATATAGGTATGTAATGACAAATCTCTGCTGTGTGAAAAATGGATCAAAATGAGAGGAATTCAGAGAAACATGGAAAGTCTGGTATAAAATGAAGCAGAGTAAACAAAACCAGGGAAATAATGTAAATGAAAAGAAAAATAAAACAAGACTGTGTCCTATAATTATAATGACCAACTTTACTCAAAAAAAAAGATAGGTTTGGAATGCTACATATAGGGCTAGAAATGGCCATTGGGTCAGGAAGTTTTACTTAATTGTTTTTCTTTGCCATAAGGGAAGATTAAAGGAAGGTAATAGGGGAAAGAAATTTCCCTGGAAATGTCTCTGAGAGAAAAAGAAATACCAAGAAAGAAGCTTTTTGAAAGAGGTGGTTTAACAGGGAAAGACAGCTTAATAATTGCATACAATAAAGACATTTTATTGTTCTTTAAATTAGGACCAAATTATGTTTATTGACAGGAGGAAATAATAGAGGGGAATACTTACATACATAAATACATATCTCTCTATATTTACATGTGTGTGAAATATACATACATATATATATATATATATATATATATATATATATATATATATATATATACATATATTCAATGACAGTTAATTCCTAGAGGAAGAAAGGAGTTAGAAGCAAAAATGGAAGACTTTAGCAAAGTAGACCTCTTTTTCCCTGAGAGAGAAGAGGAGGATCAGATGTATGAAGAAAGATAAAGAGAAAATTTGAGATGTAACAGAACAAAAATGAAAGAGATTATACGAGATGACTTTCATCTAGGAATAAAAAGGAATTATTATGCCATTTATCACCTGGAAAGTGCTGGGCAGGTAGAAAGATTCAACAGAGAAATAAAGACACTTGTTGGCAAAGTCTGTACAGAAACTCATCTAAAATGGACAAATGCTTTGCCAATAGTGTTATGGTATCTGAGAAGCAAAGTGGGTATTTACATCTTTCCCCATTTGAAATGCTATATGGCCGACCTGTTTGGCAAGGAAGAGCTCACAAAACCCCATATGTCTCAATGCTGGGCACAGATTGTGAACTGCATAAATATATCCAGGCCCTTCAACAAAAGACTCACAGAACTCCATGAACTTGGTTTGATTCAACAGAGAGTTCCACTTGATTACAACTTGCATACTTTAAAACCAGGAGACAAAGTGTACACAAGAAACTTCACAAGAAATTCAGTAACAGACCCCCAAATGGTTAGGACCCTATCAAGTTTTGCTCACTACCTCTACAAGTGTAAAAGTAGAAGGAAAAGATTCATGGTTCCACGTGTCTCATGTAAAACATGAAAAGAAAGATACAAATGCAGAACACCCAGAAACAGTTCAACATAGACAAATTACAGAAAGTGCTGAGGACTGAGAATTGAAATTCAAAATCATTGAAAAACACAAAATTATTGCAAAACATCTAAAAGTGCATATAACGCACACACAATCCACACTGCTCCTGTATCCGAACCAGAGAGCCTGTCCAACAACATGTATGACAATAGATAGCATGTGATGGAGAAACAGAAAAGGGGAAAAGCAACAAGAGAAGAAAAGGAAATTGAGAAAATCACTGAGAAGAAAGATGCAAGAAAAGAGTACTTAAAAAGACATTGTGAAAAAACTTTTGAACTTTGTACTTTGCAAAAAATAAACAATTGCACAAAGAAGAGGACAGAAGAAAACGATTTATGTAAGACTAGTGCGACAATACCACAAAAACAAAAATAAACCTCATGCTTTAGGGAAAATGCAACCACAGTACATAGCATCAAGATACAAGAGAAATCTACAGGTAACTTGAAGAAAATTGACAATTTTGAAAACAAGAGTGAGTATTTTGTATGCACAGTACATAAAGAGAACACAAAACACAACACAAAACTGATATCTAGTAAAGACCTTGTGTAAATAAGTGAGTGTCTGAAGATTGTGTAAATATAAAATGTATGTGTGTGTATATATATTTATATATATGTATATGTCTATGATGTAAATAGTTGCAAGTTCCATAAGATTTTAACCACATAAGAAAATCATGCGATTTTCTTCTCTGGTTAACATCAATGTGCAGAACTAGGGCTTGTACAAATGTATAATAGTGCAAATAATATAAATTTTATATATACCTGTAACAGGTTGGAAAAAGTAGAGTAGAATTGTAAATAATAGTACCTAACCATGTAGATATTGTAGCAAACTAACAATTTAACAGATAATTTGGACATTACACATAGGGAAAGTTCAGAAAGGGCTAGGGAAGTTCAAAAAATTTTAGCGAGCTAATACAGGGAAAGCATAAGAATAGAATATATGTATTGTTGGATAGATAACTAAGAATACTAACATACTAAATTAGATTCTCAATATAAAAATTAACATTACATTTAAAACATAGGTAGTTTAAACATAATTTGATAACAACTAAGAATAATAATAATATATTTGTATTGCATTACTTGATAGACATATATTAAAAGTAGAAACAAATTAAAATTCTGTTAAATAATAACTTAGAAGAATTTAAGGATAAGAAAATTGTTTCACTGTAAACTTAGACATTGTGTTCAATGGAAAACTTTTCTTGTTACAAAATTGTTTTACACCCTCTAAAAATTGTTATATAAATTGCAATCCTCTTCCCCCTACTAATCTCTCAAAAACTCATGTTGGAATAGGAATAGATAGATAATTAGTAGTGATAAGACAAGATAAGGATTTATTATTTTGATTGGAGGGGGAACATAAGATAGGAATAGGAAATAGTGATGCATGAATTAAGTGGGACTTTTGGAAAAAGTCCCACCACACAAAACTGGGATACTCTAAGGATGGGATTTGTGCAAGGGGATGGGACAAAAGGAGCCAGAGAAGGAGTGGCTGACAGTTGGTGACAGTTGGTGACAGTTGAGACCAGAGAGGATTCTGGGTAATTCTCTGGAGGAGAAGGAGAGGAGAAGGGCTGTTGGTGGAGGGCTAGCATGAGAGAGGAAGTGGACATCCCAGCTTGGATCCAGTCCTGAGGGCTTCCTGAGGATCTTTCTTTGGGCATTGAAACTTTGATTCCCTGGTCAAAGATTCCATTGCATCTCACCCTGCAGGACTTCAACCATTGATTTAGCTAAGTTTTTAGACTCCATTTTGGGACCAATCTCTTGGGATCCTTCTCCCATTACCCAACCTTGCTAAAAGACCCTTTTGGGTTCGTTTTGCAATTATAGAAAAGGATAGAAATAGGAAATAGAAATAGAAACTGAAGGAGAACGGGCAAGGGGAGACGCTTAGGAGTGGGAACCCCACAGGTTCCCACCCAAGTGATGGACCCCATAGAAATAGAGAAGAGGGTACCCCAAAATCCCTCTTCCCTTCACCCCTTTCCCCAATTCCTATATTGATATAATAAAAGCCACACATTAGTCAAATAGCATTCCAGAGTGCCTGAGAGACAACAAAGAGGAGGGGAACAACACCTTCGTCTGGCTGTCTCTATTTTGAAGCCAGACCACCCTCTGTGAAGGTGACTGACCTTGGAGGAGGCTTACATGAACCCTGCCCTCATTCAGAACCAGATTGGGTTCCCCCTTACCTCATCTTATAGGGAGGCCTCACCCTCAACTCCTGTGGGGCATCACGACCATCTAGGTCACCCAGTTTCATGGTGACATCCCCTCAAAGTCTCCCAGTGTATATTTGGTGGGAGGGAGAGCTAGAAGAGAGTCTCACACCATTATAGACTCTCTCTATCTCCCTAACATTGGTGGCTGGCTCTCTTTATTATTATTACAATTACCAGATTTGAAAGTTTTCTTTCCCCATGCATCTGGGTGTTCTTTACTTTGTAGGGTAGCATGTGTTAGAAACCAATTTTATTTTGTTTGTTTTGTTTTTAGGGAGGGAGCATGCTGCCTAGCATAAAGTACTCAGTCAGGGAAACTATATTCTAATTTAATCTCTACCATGTGCTAACTATGACTTTAAGCAAGTTACTTAAGTAGAATTAAGTAACTGCCAATCTCTACATGGAGTGGTGTAAGTATCAATAAGGTAAAAGATGTGAAAGTACTTGGCAAAAAGTAAAATTCTATTTAATGTAAACTATATTAACATCCACAGAAAATAAGCTCCTCTCATCATGGACATTTCTTCTCAGGCTAAAACCAATTTTACTTTATCCCACCTCATCACTATTTTCTCACTATCCTTCCTCTTTTATCCTTACCACCTCTCCTTATTTCCACCAAATCTTCTCCAAATAGAGTTATGTTTCTGAATGGCTAATTCCAGAAATTCAATGACCCATGGATCAGTCATAGAAGCACTACATTAAAACACTATTCTCTTTTTCATCCTTGGCAAAACACAGAATTAGCTGCACTTACCAAAATCCACTTAGTTTGAATACACAACCTATTTTTTAAACTTTCTCAAGAAAGTATTACTAACTCTAATTGATCAGACTGAATTATATGATATTTACACATAGCTTCCCAATCCACATATAATATGTATTAAATGATGTTTATGAAACTTTCCAAATCAGGATTTATAATTCATTTACATTTTCCAATGATAAGCAGAGATGTGGGTCTGAGTACACATTATTGTACTATTAAATGAGCCAGACATAATAGCTCCAACTTTAGCATTAGCATAACCCATGGTGTGAATTGTGGCTTGGTACTGAATACAAGAACATCTGTTGACCAATGGGCATAGTACTTCAATACAAGCTATTTCCCCCCTAATTTTTCTCTTTTTCCTATTTTCCTTGAAATTGGAATAGGAAGTATCTCTTCTCGCTAAGTATACCTTCTTCCAAAAGGAGAAATAGATAGATAGATAGACAGACAGACAGATGGATGGATGATGGATGTATATAATAGATATATATGAAGAGAAATAGATAGTAGATATACATATATTATATAAATATGTTTATGTTTACCTGTGATTTAATTGGTGTAGGAAATTCTGCTTTAGGAAATTACTATTGCAAATGGATAGAAGGAATTTTTCTAAACAGTCTTAGGGAATCATGTGGTACAGAGAGGAAGCAGCATCATAATGGGACAAGAGTTACCTTGACTCTCAAGTTTGAGGTTCTATGTTCAAATTCTACCTTGTCTACCTGTAATTTGTGTGATTTTATACATATCACTTATATGTCAAAGGTAAAATTTGAGTTAGATAGTGCAAATATAACGCCCATTTTACAAATAAGGAAAATAAAATTCAGTGGGATTGACTTGCCAAAAGTCATAGTGTTCCCTCATGCTAATTCAACATTCTTTCCAATTTAACATGTCTAAATAATTAGCATAACAATAATACAAAGGACTTAGTACTATAAGGTTGATAAAATGCTTCATGTATAATATCTAATTTAATCCTCACATAAAATCTGGGAAATAGGTGCTATTATTATCCTCATTTTACAGATAAGGAAACTGAGGCAAATATAAAATAAATGACTTGTCCAGTCACATAGCTTTTAAGTGTCTGAGAAAGAAATTTAATTTGGCCTTCTTGATTTTTAGTCTAACACTTTCTGTGCACAGTTCTACATTTAGCACATATAATAAATAGCTTAGCCATTTTCAGTGATATTCAAAAAACTCTAAGAATGAGAGATATTCCATGACCTGGAAAAGAAGCAAATATTTGACTTTTTAAAAAATTTATTAATATTTATTTTTTAGAAAAGTTAACATGGTTACATAATTCATGCTCCTACTTTCCCCTTCACCCCCCAAGTGCCCCCCCCATGGCTGATGGGTATTTCCACTGGTTTTAACATGTGTCATTGATCAAGACCTATTTCCAAATTGTTGATAGTTGCATTGGTGTGGTAGTTTCGAGTCTACATCCCCAATAAGGTCTGCCTCAACCCATGTGTTCAAGAAGTTGTTTTTCTTCTGTTTCCACTCCTGTAGTTCTTCCTCTGAATGTGGGTAGCATTCTTTTCCACAAGTCCCTCAGAATTATCCTGGGTCATTGCATTGCTGCTAGTACAGAAGTCCATTACAATCTATTTTTCCACAGTGTATTGGTCTCTGTGTACAATGTTCCTCTGGCTCTCCTCCTTTCACACTGCATCAATTCCTGGAGGATTTTCCATTTCACATGGAAATCCTCCAGTTTATTATTCCTTTGAGCACAATAATATTCCATCACCAGCATACACCACAATTTGTTCAAACATTCCCCAATTGAAGGGTATACCCTCATTTTCCAGTTTTTTGCCACCACAAAAAGAACAGCTATAAATATTTTCATACAAGTCTGTTTATCTATGATCACTTTGGGGTACAAACCCAACAATGGTATGGCTGGATCAAAGGGCAAGCATTCTTTTATAGCCCTTTGAGCATAGTTCCAAATTGCCAGCCAGAATGGTTGGATCAGTTCACAGCTCCACCAGCAATGCATTAATGTCCCAGTTTTGCCACATCCCCTCCAGCATTCATTACTCTCCCCTTCTTTCATTTTAGCCAATCTGCTAGGTGTGAGGTGATACCTCAGAGTTGTTTTGATTTGCATTTCTCTAATTATTAGAGATTTAGAACACTTTCTCATGTGCTTATTGATAGTTTTGATTTCTTTATCTGAAAATTGCCTATTCATGTCTCTTGCCCATTTATCAATTGGGGAATGGCTTGATTTTTTATACAATTGGTTTAACTCCTTGTATATTTAAGTAATTAGACACCTGCCAGAGTTTTTTGTTATAAAGATTTTTTCCCAATTTGTTGTTTCCCTTCTGATTTTGGCTACATTGTTTTTGTTTGTACAAAAGCTTTTTAGTTTGATATAATCAAAATAATTTATTTTACATTTTGTAATTTTCTCTAATTCTTGCTTGGTTTTAAAATCTTTCCTTTCCCAGAGATCTGACAAGTAAATTATTCTATGTTCACTTAACTTATTTATAGTTTCCCTCTTTATATTCAAGTCATTCACCCATTCTGAATTTATCTTGGTGTAAGGTGTGAGATGTTGATCTAAACCTATTCTCTCCCATATTGTTTTCCAAATTCCCCAGCAGTTTTTGTAAAATAGCGGATTTTTGTACCAAAAGTTGGGCTCTTAGGGTTTATCATACACTGCCTTGCTGATGTTACTTACCCCAAGTCTATTCCACTGATCCTCCCTTCTGTCTCTTAGCCAGTACCATATCGTTTTGATGACCGCTGCTATATAGTACAGTTTAATATCTGGTACTGCTGGCCCCCTTCCTTCACATTTTTTTCATTATTTCCCTTGATATTCTTGATCTTTTGTTATTCCAGATGAAATTTGTTATAGTTTTTCCTAATTCAGTAAAAAAGTTTTTTTGGTAGTTTGATAGGTATAGCCCTAAATAGGTAAATAAATTTGAGTAGAATTGTGATTTTTATTATGTTAGCTCTTCATGAGCAATCCATATGTTTCCAATTATTTAGATCTAGTTTTAATTGTTTGGAAAGTGTTTTGTAGTTGTTTTCGTATAATTCCTGTGTTTGTTTTGGTAGATAGATCCCTAAGTATTTTATATTGTGTGAGGTGATTTTAAATGGTGTTTCTCTTTCTACCTCTTCCTGCTGTGATGTGTTGGAAATATATAGAAATGCTGATGATTTATGTGCATTTATTTTGTATCCTGCAACTTTGCTAAAGTTGTTGATTATTTCTACAAGCTTCTTAGTTGATTCTCTAGGATTTTTTAAGTAGACCAGCATATCATCTGCAAAGAGTCATAGCTTAGTCTTCTCATTGTCGATTTTAATACCTTCAATTTCTTTTTCTTCTCTAATTGCTACTGCTAGTGTTTCTAGTACAATGTTAAATAATAGAGGTGATAATGGACATCCTTGTTTCACCCCTGATCTTATTGGAAAGGATGTTTGTTGATGGTTTTAGGTAAATACTATTTATTATTTTTAGGAAAGGTCCTTCTATTCCTATACTTTTTAGTGTTTTCAATAGGAATGGATGCTGTATTTTGTCAAAGGCTTTTTCAGCATCTATTGAGATGATCATGTGATTTTTGTTTGTTAGACTGTTGATATGGTCAATTATGTGGATGGTTTTCCTAATGTTGAACCAACCTTGCATTCCTGGTAGAAATCCCACCTGATCATGGTGGATGATCTTCTTAACTTGCTGGAGTCTCTTTGCTAGTATTCTATTTAAGATTTTTGCATCTATGTTCATTAGGGAGATTGGTCTGTAGTTTTCTTTCTCTGTTTTTGATCTCCCTGGCTTTGGAATCAGTACCATATTTGTGTCATAAAAGGAATTTGGTAGGACTCCTTCTTTGCTTATCATATCAAATAATTTGTATAGTATTGGGATTAGTTGCTCTTTGAATGTCTGATAGAATTCACTTGTGAATCCATCAGGCCCTGGCGATTTTTTCTTAGGGAGTTCTTTGATGGCTTGTTCAATTTCTTTTTCTGATATGGGATTATTTAGGTATTCTATTTCTTCTGCTGTTAATCTAGGCAGTTTATATTTTTGTAAATATTCATCCATATCTCCTAAATTGTTATATTTATTGCCATATAATTGGGCAAAATAGTTTTTAATGATTGCCTTAATTTCCCCTTCATTAGAGGTAAGGTCTCCCTTTTCATCTTTGATACTGTAAATTTGGTTTTCTTCTTTCCTTTTTTTTATTAGATTGACCAGTACTTTGTCTATTTTATCTGTTTTTTCAAAATACCAGCTTCTAGTCTTATTTATTAATTCAATAGTTCTTTTACTTTCAATTTTATTAATTTCTCCCTTGATTTTTAGTAATTCTAATTTAGTTTTCATCTGGGTATTTTTAATTTGCTCACTTTCTAATTTTTTAAGTTGCATGCCCAATTCATTAATCTCTGCCCTCCCTAATTTGTGAATATATGCAATCAAGGATATAAATTTCCCCCTGAGTACTGCCTTGGCTGCATCCCACAGAGTTTGGTAGGATGTCTCATCATTGTCATTCTCTTCAATGAAATTGTTGATTTTTTCTATGATTTCTTTTTTGACTAGCTGGTTTTGGAGAATCATATTATTTTATTTCCAATTAGTTTTGATTTGCCTGTCCAGGTGCCCTTACTAATTATTATTTTTATTTCATTATGGTCTGAGAAGTTTATATTTGACTTTTTAAAAGAAAAGATGATGGAATATATTTGCAAACTACATACCAGGGAGCCTACCCAATTCCTAACAAAATTCTACAAGGAATGGCTTGGGGGCCTATAGAAAATAAACAGCGAACACGAAGATGCAGCATTATTTCATCAAGTAGAGGGCATGTCAGCCAAATTTTGTTCTCTTTTGATAGTCTTACTAGTCAAGGTAAACATATAAAATTTTGAGATGAAATCCCTCATGCTATCCTTGTGGACAAATGGAGAGATGCAGACTGGACAATTGTAGTTATGTAGATTCGGAACTGGTTGAATATTCAGACTCAAGGATGGTGAAATGTCAAATTGGAGAGAAGTCTCTAATGGAATATCCCAAAGATGTGTCCTTGGCCCTGTGAATTTCTATGTGTTTTTATAAATAACATGGTTGAAAGCGCAGATGGCTTATCAAATTTTCAGATGACACAAAACTGAGAAGGAAAGATACAACACTGGATGACAGATCTTGATAGGAAATCACATTGGATCAAATCCAATAAAATGAAATTTCATTTTGATAAACTTATACATGAATGATGCAAGAATAGGCAGTAATTGCTAATCTCAGGACCACAAAGTTTGAGAACTGGAAGGAACCTCAATGTCTATCTGGTCTCACTCATACCTGAAATGAATCTCTACTGTACTTCATGCAACGAGTAGACATACAGCTTTCAAGACAACCTCTTCTACTATTGAGCCATTCTAATTGTTATAAATTTGCTATTGACAGCAATCTTAAATTTCAACCTCTGCTTCTTGCTCCTGGTTCTTTCCCTTAAAGCCAAACAAAATAAATCTAAGTTCTCTTTCAGAGCAGCCCTCCAGACACCTGAACACAACAATCATGCCTCCTGAATCTTCTCTTCTTAAACATCATTTATATCCTAAATGTATATATATATATATATATATATATTAAGGAATCGAGGCTCTTAACCATTTGGTAGCCTTCCTCATTAGTGAGATATTCTCTCCACCTTTCCTATATCTTTCTTAAACTTCAGCTTAAACTACTCCAAACTGAAGAAAATACTCCAGGTGAAATCAAATAAAGGCAGATTTCAGAGAGACTATAATCTTATTACTTGAAGCTATGTCTCTTTTTCGATAGCCCTTGCAAGATTAAATACACACACAGATATACATATATACACACATATATACATACATACACATATAAATATACCCACATATATATAGGCTGCTATAAACATATACATATATGCTGCCATATCACTCTGCTGATGCATATTGAATTTGAAGTCTATTAAAACCTCCAGAACTATTTTTTTATTTTTTGTTTTGTTTATTTATTTATTTTTCTTTTCTTTTAACTTTTTTTGGTCCTCCAGAGATTTATAATACTACTTGTTATCTACCCATGATTAATCCATCTTGTTCTCAAAAAGCTGACTTTGGAATTCAAGTGTATAGTTTACCTTTATTTCTATTAAAATCCATTTTTATTCATGCCTATTGATTTTTTTGTGTGTTATGAAGCTAAATGAGATAATGTAAAATACATTGAAAACATCAAAGTGCTAAATGTTAACTATTATGTTCTGTATATCTGGATTCTGTCAACAATCAACAAATTAGGAACATATATTGATTGAAACCACTTTTCTCATTCTTACTTTTTATATAATAGACAGCTGTAATCTTCCAATAAGCACCATAATCAAGTCAAAACAATGTTCAGCTGACAAACAGGAAAATTAGGCTTATTTTGTAATCTATATTTTACTAAAGCTAACCATTCAAATGGGTTTATAAAATATGCCAAGAATCTGCAATGAAGACAGTTAAATAAATAATTCAATGGATATCAGGACTCTAGAGCCACAGTCACAAATTTATGATTTGATTAGAGAACTGAATTTTAGTCATCACATTTTCATACCCACCTATCAACACAAATGCACAAATATATGATGTGAAAAGGCCTAGAAATTTTGTCTTTAGAACAGTAAAGTTATTCTGAGAAGGTCACAGAAAAAAAACAAAGTTCAAATTACATCACTTTCCCATAATTTGTCCTTCCCTGCTGTCATTCCTATTATAGTTCAATTAACAGTGGAAGCTGGTGGTGACTTGATGAACATCTGCTACTTCCACCTGGAAATAATTCGATGAAGATACAACATAGGCAGCAATAATGGGATGATGGCCTAGTTTTTTTCTAGTTTTACTTTGTGGGGGAAGGAGCAATTCAGATAGTAGGTGTGAGAATCTGATCATCTATAAGATCAGGCCATTTGCATTGTAAAATTCCAGCATATTCTTGAAGGAATGGAAACTCACTAGTTTATGTTGTAGAACTTTGTAATCATAATGGACCTAAATTTTAGTTAAGTTAAACATAGCATATGTTGCTGGCAGAGTGTGAAATCACATAATCTATCATTATCAAAGTAATATGGAATGTGGTAAAGGCCATATGTTTAATACACTGACTAAATATTCCACTAAAGTTTTGAGAAAGATCCAGAAATCTACACAATAAATGGATTTTTGTCTTCAGAGGAAAGTATACTGCACTAAATGAAGAGAGCTGGATTCAAATTCTCCATCTTCTACTTACTAGCTGGATAGTCTAAAGAGTTTCCTTCTCTGAAAAAAGATAATAATGTGGCTGACCTGCTTAACTCAGAGAATTACTATGAGGATTGATGAAACAGCATATGTGAAAGTGCATTATGACTGCAAAAAAGTATTTACTATAAATGCTATAATAATAATGATCACAAATAGCATTATCATTATCTCATAATGAGTTGACAATAACATAACCATCTTAGAGAAATTATGAAATAAAGGCATTTCTGCTATGTCTTAAATTCTCATGTTTTAAAAGTCATTCTAAAAATTTAGAGGCACTATTTGGTAATTTTTCAATTTTTGAATCTTTAAAAGCAATTGTTAAGCGTAATATGAGGAAAGAAGTTTCAAAAAGCAATAAAAAAGCAATACCAATAACTAGTGGGCAATCATTGATTGAAAAATTTAGTAATCATTCTTTTAAAATAAGTAATGATTTTGTTGTTCTTTAGAGGTAAGATGGGATGGGATAGAGTAATAACATGCAAAAGAACAAAATTTTTCTAACTTCTGTTGTTTATCAAACTTATTTTTTAAATAAAATTTTAACCTTTCTAGATAATTGCATTCCAACAATGATTGCAAGGGCAGGAGTAGAAAAAAATAAGGTCTATAAGTAATTGCTAACAAAAGAATAACTATCGCATCTGAGGAATAGAAATGTAACTGCTCTCCAACATGGAAGATGAGGAGTCAGTTACTATCTTCTTCTGAAGAAAGAGCAGTAATAAATTAATTTAACTACTGGTAGATGAAAAAATCCATTTTCAAGAATGCTTTAAACACAGAATAGTTTTTAATAGTTTTTTGATATTATATATGTGTGGGTCTGTTGTGATATTAGAAAAACTGATTCGGTAGCATCTTAAGGACTTTTACAAAGGCCTAGGATCCTTGCCTTTTCTTAAATTAACTAGCACTGAATTGTTTTATAGAAAACAATACAGTATCCACAAAAACCTTCTTATTTTTAATTTTTTTCTTCATTATACATTTTTACTTATTAAGATGAAATAAGAGAGTACTCAAGCATAAAAGTTAATGGAGAAAATTTAAAAACATGTCCATATTGATGTCCTTGGTGCAAAGCAGGGAGATGAGGTAAGTTGTAGAGTTTGGGGGAAAAATGTGACCTGTTCTTCTATCTACATGCATGCATGATACACTGGATAGCATAATAGATTGTGTGTGCTATTAATTTGGGGTAAAATGTTGTTACATGACATTTGCATTATGTTCTGAAGCCTCAGTGGATATGCCAGGTTTCATGGAAATTAAACCATTGGGCATGTCATTTGGGTACTGGTTAGATATTTAAACTTAGGCACATTGCTTTATGAATTCACATTTCTACATTGTGGGCAATTTAAACTCAATATATTCAATTTAATTTTTAATTTAATACTTCTATTTTAAATGATTCTTCATGGAAGAGGAGCTATAGTTTTGGTGACACTGAAAATGAATCAGTTGAAAGAAGAGTAACATGACAAGAAATCTATCCCGACTTCTGTTCAAAAATAGAGTAAATTAGACATGTCAGAAAACCAGGTTCTGAATCCACCAGCTCTCCCACAGACTAAACAGAATGTATTAAAATGGAACATTTGAGGGAAACAATTAGCAGGAATTCCAGATACCATTCAAATATGCACTTCTTCATAATTAAGCAATCCATCTCTTCAAGTGCTAAGTAAATTGAACCAAGTTCAAGAGAGGATTTAGTACAAGCAATGAAATTTCATTTTAAAAGTAATTTAGAAAAGAACTATGACACTGCACACAGTAACAGGAGCATGATGGGCAAATGTTGCTAGTAGAGCTTGGCTCTCTGAAAAATAATGAAGTCCAAGAAGTTGTTCCTTCTCCACTCTCTTCCTTCTCCAATTTTTTGGTTACTAATTACGAACCGTACCCCAACTTCCAAGAAGAAGCTAGTGTCCCTCTGGTATCCAATGCTTCTTCTGGCAATATAGAAATTGAACTAACTAGGAAATTGGTTTCTGATATTTATCTTTTTAGATCTACAATGCTTGGCTATCTAAACTTTTAGAGACATTAATGAGAGGAAAGTGTTTGGCTCTTGGGAGATAATAAGTCTCACTACACTTTGTACCCCTCTAAATATCCTAGAGTCACTAGATGGTGCAGTGAATGGAGTGTCAAGTCTGGAGTCAGGAAGACTCATATTTGTGACTTCCAAATCTGGACTCAGACACTTACTAGCTGTGTGATCCTGGGCAAATTACTTAATCCATTTTCTCAGCTTCTTCATCTCTAAAATGAGCTAGAGAAGGAAATGGAAACCACTCCAAGATCTTTGCCAAAACAAACAAACAAACAAACAAAACAAAACAAATGGAGCCATGAAGTCAGTCATGAATGAAGACTGAGTGAACACATATGCTAGTCATAGATTTAGAGCTGGCTGGCTATAGGTCATTTAGTATCCTCATTTAACAACCAAAGCCTCTGACTCTACTGGATTCAGAAAAGGAGAACCAAGGACTCGATCATATATTTAAAGCTGGAAGGAACCTTAGCAGGTACTAATCTCTTCATTTGACAAATGAGTAAACTGATACTCAGAAAGGTTAAGTGATTTCTCAGGGCTACATAATTAGAAAAGAGCAGACTCATAGAGGAAAAAGAAAGAAAAAAAACAAAGTAACTTGAAACTGAATTCTAAGTTTGAAGAACAATACTGGAGACAGATCATTGCAAACAAATCATCACTTTGATAGTGTTTTTTCATCTCTTAGGAAGGGATGATCTGAACTCTGTCAAACAAAAGGATTATGTCACTCAACTTCCTACAAAGACTCATGGCACTAAAATTTAAAATACACATCCAAACAGATTTTCCTTTTCTAAATTCATTCCCAGGCTGGAAATTTACTCATGTTTCTCTCACCTAGCCTTTGGTTAGGACTAGAGACCTTAGAAGCCTTTCAGTACAATCCTCTTATTTTGAAGATGAAGAAACTAAAGCTGAGAGAAGGTAAGTGATTTGTCGAGAGTCAAAACTAAGGTGTGAAGAAGGACTTGAACACAGGTTTTCTAGATTCTATGTCCTTAAACATTTACTTCTATGCCCCTAAACATTCACTATAATTAGGGGGTTTTAACCTGAGCTCTATGAACTGTTTTTTTTGGTATTTTGATGATTTTATTTTGGTTTTTCTTTGTAATCCTATGTATTTTATTTTCTCCATTTCAAAAGATTATTCTGAGAAAGTTTCCCTAGGCTTCAACAAACACCAAAGAGGTCAATTATACAAAGAAGTTTTGAACTCTGGTCTTATATATCAAGGCTCTTTTTCCCATTTTCTAGTCTGTGCCCTACTGAAGTCTTAAGTCTGTCAGAGGGGTAGCTTCCTCAATCTGAGGACTGATTTTTAGGCAGCAGCCCTAGAGAGAACTAAAACAACACCTTCAGCAATCCTCATTGCTATCCAAGAAGTTCCTTTCTCAAAAGCTATTGACCCAATCTGACTTTCCCATTCTACTACCTCTCTTTAACATATTAGCATAGTGATACCTTGACTGCTGGCCTCCAGAGTCTTTCCTAAATAAAAGAGCCAACTTGCTTCCCAAAAGATTTATTTCAAGTAAAAATCATTCTCACAGGCTAAAGCATGTCTCTACTGAAACTCCCAAACAACATTACTTTCTTTTTAACACAGTAATAAAAGTCATCTTCATAATAAATCACTGAAAGTGGGCTTAATGTTGAAACTCTTGTCTAATGTGTCTCATGTGGCAAAAGCTACAGCTTTACATAAACTCTAAATATCACCTTTTACTAAGTGTAAGCCCAGGAGGAAATAAAAAAGATGAAGTCTCTACTTTTCAATTATTATTTTTTTATTATTGACATTTATTGTTCACCAATAGTGTCTCAAGAAAGTTGCTAGTAAATTTTATGGAGTCTTAAAGTTACTATGGACATAGGGATATCACAAAATTGATCAAGTCCTGTGGCATCTATAATAATCTTCTTATGAGATCTATCTCTGGTCATACCCTCTCTAGGTAATTCTCCATCATATGAATAAAAAAAATTATATAATAGCAGGGCAATGTTCATTGCATAAATATGATTATGCGGGTGCTGGGTGGATTTCACATGGATTCCTAAGTAAGATTGAAATGGAAATCACAAAGTGCTTTTTTTTAATAAAATAAAGATATCTATAAATGATTCTTATGTTGATTATTTAGCATTAGCCTCCATAAGTAAAGAAAATCAGGCAGGTGTTGTGGAGTTGTTTCTGTTTCTTGCAGCGCAATATAGAAACTCCATTATCAAATTACAGTAGTAGAAATTGTTTTCATTTGTTTAATGAGCAAAATGATTGCATTTCCTAGCAGTGGCTTCTTTCCAACACTCTTCAATATGCCCCTCACACCCTCACATCCATATATATCCACAAGCAGAAGAAATGCTTGAGAGTGGCTTTCAGACATCGAATTAGACCTTCTGCCTCAATGTCTTGGGTAACTACCTGATCACCATTTTCACTTGTCTACCAGAATAGATAATAGCCTAGAAAGCTTACTCTCCCAAGTACAAATCACTGTTGATGTCACTAACAATGGCCATGAAGGACAGAATTGAATTAGAACAAAGCAAACTATACACAAAGAACAAATACTAAAGGGAACTTGAACATCACCTCTGCATTCGATTTGGAATATCGTTCATTGCCTTGACCAGTAGGTTTTCCTGGACACATCCAGCACTTTTTAATAAGGCAAAGAAAGCAGAGACCTTTTTACCTTTGGTGAGAAACTAAATCTATCAAAAAAATTTAGTTCAACAAGCAAACAATAAACATATATTCATTAAGTCCTCCCTCTGTGTGCTCAGGAATTGTGCCAAGCTAAGCCCAAGAAGACAAAGACAAAACAGTCCCTCCCATCAAGTAGCTTACATTTTAAGGGAGGAGCAACATGTACCTATAGATCTATACAAGACACATATGTAGGGAGATAAGGCAGTTTGGGATAAGAAGGCCTTAACAGCTAGGGGCACACCAGAAAATGAATATTGCAAAGATGGTAAATTAGCTGAATTTTAAGGGAAATCAGGGATTAAAGGACTATCTTTAAAAAAAAAAGAATAAACATCTTAGAATGGTGACTAAACCTTTCAACATTAAGTAGTCCAACCCTACTACTATCACTTCAGCCACACACAGTTATGGTCATACATTTTTTTCTTACCATTATCACGTTTTACTTTCACTATCCATAATTTTCATATTCTTCTATTTCATCACCCTTTCCTATGCTTCCATCTCTCCCTTCTATGAGTTCCCTCATCTTCCTCAGAACCATGAGTCACTTCTACTCTCCCTGCTTCTTCAGGCCATCAATCCTGCCTGAACTTAATTTCATCCCTTCAAAATCATTACCTGAGTGTTCAACTTGACACTATGCTCTACACTTAAGTCCCTTATTTCCTTGTTTTATCATATGCATCTACTTCTAAATATGAATCTGGATTACTACTACCATCTTATACTCATGCTATTGAACTCAGATGGAGGAATTTGCTCAACCATGCTGCCTGGATAAATAACAAAGATATGTTATATCATCTTAACTAGGCCCCCCCTGTTGCATAATATCCTTTTACACTTCTTTGAAGGATTCTCTCTCCCATTTACTTTAACATGTGTTCTGAACATTCTCTTGGAACCATCTATATCATGTTCTTCTTCCTCCTTCTCAGCAGAGTACCTTGCCAACTACTTGATGAAAAATCCTAAGATCATATGTTATGAGTTCTCTTTTCCACAACTGTAAATTTCAAATCAACTCTGTGTCCTCCCTTGTTCTGTTCTCCTATGCTCTAATCTTTGAGAAAGGTCAGGCTTCTCCTTGAAAAAGTCAACCCTTCTTTTTCTAATTTTGATTGATCATTCCCTCCACTTAACTTTTTTAAAACCCTTATCTTCTATCTTAGAATCAATACTTAGATCCAAGGCAGAAGAGCAGTAAAGACTAGACAATTAGGATTAAGGGACTTTCCCAGGGTCTCCTAGTCTCAAATATATGAGGTCAAACCTTTCATCTGAACCCAGCACCTCCCATCTCTAGACCTGACTCTATCTACTGCACCATCTAGCTGCCCCTCTGCCTAACTTTAAATTTCTCCTCATCCACTGGCTCCTTCCTGTTGTTTATAAACATACCCAGAGCTTTCCTCATCTCATTCTACTTTAATTCAAGCACTTCTTTTCTCTCACCTTAACATCTGTGATAGACCCCAAAATGTTTTCTCTAACTCCAGCCTCTCCAATCTGTTTTCTACATACCTGAAAAATTTATGTTCATAAAGTGCAAGTATGATAAGATTCAAACTCATCTGTTTGGCTTTTAAAACTCTCTGCAATCTGGCTCCAATCTACCTTTCTTTGCTTAATGTACATGCCTTCTCTATAAACTTACCTTCCATCTTCTTTATATTTCCTGCTTGTACATAATTATTTAATTGTAATTCTCTTGTTAGAAGAAATGCTCTTTAAGGGTAGAAAAAGCCACTTTGTCTCTCTTGGTATCCCCAGTGCTTAGTACAGAGCCTAGCAAGGAGTAGGCACTTATAAAATGTTTGTCAACTGCTTTTTTTCACACATTATAATTACCATCGAAACTGGCCTGTTTACATTTCCTTGTACACAAAATTCAATTAGTCTTTTATACTTCTGGTAGGCTCTGCCCATGTCTGGACTGCACTGTGTTCTCACCTCTTACCCTGGATTTTCTTCAAACCAAGTAAAATATGACATTTTGCAGGAAACAGCCCATTTCTGCCATTTGCTAGCTTCCAAATGTTTTCAGTATATTTTATATTCAATTATATGTTTATGTTATTACCACTAAATACAAGATAAGCCTTTGAAGAGCAGAAACTACTTTGGTTTTGCCTTTGTAACCACAGGGCTGAACCTTTTACTGGTCCTGACACATAGTAAACCCATTCTTCACCTTATCTAATTCACTCTATATTTTAATGTCTATTGCCATTAGCAATTGCCTGTATTGTCCTTTATCCTTGTTCATCTGTTGAACTCTTTAAATAACTTAAATGCCTTCTCCTCCAAGAAGTGTGCCCTAATTGACATCAATTGGTAAAAAATTCCCCACTCAGAATTTACATAGCAATTTTTCTTTTGGTAAATCTCCAATGTATATCTCATGCAGTGCTGTATATTAGAATCATCCATGTTGGTTCTTCCCTGAATAGTAGACTTTAAGTTCAATAAGAACAAGGAACCTATTTTTATCTGAATTCATAGTGCTTAATTGTTAACATTTTTTCGTTTATTGTTGCTATTGAATATATTACTTCAATAACTCAAGGTTTTTGGTCTTCTTTCTTTTTTTTTAAACACTTACCTTCTGTCTTGGAGTCAATCCTGTGTATTGTTTCCAAGGCAGAGAGGTGGTAAGGGTTAGGCAATGAGGGTTAAGTGACTTGCCCAGGGTCACACAGCTAGGAAGTGTCTGAAGCCATATTTGAACCTAGGACCTCCCATCTCTAGGCCTGGCCCTCAATCCACCGAGCCACTGAGCTATCTCCAAGAAGTTTGGGTTTTCAATGAGTTTTCTCCCTTCCAATGAGATCATAATTAGAGGTACAGTGGAAAGAACACTGGATTTTAAGGACATGGGTTTGAACCCCACCTCTAACATTCACCACATGACTGTGGGCAAGTCATACCCTCTCTGAAATATAAAATGAAATACTTCACTTAGATGATCTCTAATGCCCATTTTGGGCAGTTAGGTGGTATAGTGGTATAGCAGGGCTTAGGGTGAAGAAGACTCATATTCATGAATTCAAATCTGGACTCAAGCACCTACTAGCTGTGAGTCTGAGCAAATAATTTAACCCTATTTGTTTCAATATCTTTACCAAGAAAATTTCAAATGTAGTCATGAAGAGTCAAACATGAAACAACTGAACAAATGTTCATTTTGACTTTAAACATAGGATTTTATGAATCTTTATGGCACAGATGGTCTTCAAAAGTTGTAAAAAAAATAACCCATCACCCTACGTTTAATCTAAATACGAACCTTTCTGAACTTATCTAGATTAGTCCATGGATGACGGACACTGAGGCCACTACAAGTCTTATACTCAAAAGTTGATAGGATTTGTCCTTTACTTGTCTTTGAGCATCAAGACTATTTCTGAGCCGTGATGAAGAACTAGAGCATGACTTTAATATTGCTTGTGATTGTCATAATTCTTCAAAACTACTGAATAAACAAATTTTCTCAATTCATCAACAAGCATTTATTAAGCACATTTGTGTCTCAAGCACTGTGCTTAGTGCTGGGGACCCAAATAAAGTCAAAAACAGTCTCTTCCCCCAAGGAGCTCATGATCTAATGGAAACTCATGTGTTTGAGTTGTATGGAAATAGAGGAAAATTGTAGCTATCTTTTCAGTTAAAGAAAGATAGTCTTATCCCAAAGCACAAATGTAACCATAGAGAATAAAATGGTTCCAGCTCTATTTCCATACAAGTAATCTATTTTTTGGTCCAGAACTATGATTTCATTGATGTAAGAAGTTTCAGGGAGTAATCTCACTCTACCAATGCAACGCAGAACAGCATGTTTCCTAACTTACTGTCTCAGAGAGATGTCTAAAAGCACTTATAGGTAAAATGACTTGACCAGCCACACAGGCAGGATGTGTTTAAGGCTAAATTCAAATCTTTTATCTAAAACATTGGTTTATCTGTTTATTGTGGAGCCCAAATTTAACTAAATAAGTTCAGAGATTCTATTCTCTATTTATCCCACTACCAGAGGTTAAAATTTGGTCGTATTTAGAAGAAAAATCACTATAACCTCAATGAGGATGCTTGTATACACATGCTGTATTGGTGACTTCCATCTGTTTATGTTTATTTGAGTCTAAACACCTCTCTACAGGGGAAGTGGAAGAAGGGAAAAACTCAAGTAATATAATCATAAAATATTAATAAAGAGTAGTTTTATATTATACTTTGATGCTGACAAAATACAAATTATCTCATTTTGTCATCACAAAAACCCTGTCAATTGGATGTTATTTTCTCTCCCATTAAAAAATAAGGAAATTGAGGCTAATAGAGGATAAATGACTTGCCTAGGGTTAATCAGCCAGTAATTGTCTGAGGTAAGATTTAAACTTAAGCCTTCATGATTTCAAGGGTAACACTTTCCCTTGGTGCTACCTAGATGTCTATAACACTTTCTCAAACTATAGGATATTTTCTGCTGGTAAATGTTAACACTTTGGGAAGCAATCTTTCACAAGCAGGTAAAATGCCATGCTTACAGTGACACATTTAAGTCTACAAGATCAATCCATCGATAAACATTTATTAAGCACCTACTATATTTCAGGCACTTTGCAAATGATGTCATTTGCTCACCTTGTGGTACTGTGCCTCTTTCTAAATACCTCTCTGCTGGAGAAATTTAACATTCCCACAAATGTCAAGGTCATCTCATCTTGAGGTCATGTTTTGCACTCAACTATATTCTTCATCAGATTTAGTTTTCTTAGCACTGATATGACAGAGTAATATATAACATAGAAATGGCAGGGTGGAGATGGAGAGAAGAGAAGACTTTAAGTTGAGAGACTTAAGGTTGAACCCCACCTTGACTCCTTCTACTACATGTATAATCTATAAAAAAATAGGCATGATCCATACTTGTACCATTTATTTCAAAGGGTTGTTGTGGAGAATGTACGTTGTAAACATCGAAGTACAATATAAATATGAAGTACAATCATTACAAAATATGTACTCAAAATGTTGCTAACTGACATATATGAAGGCCAGTTGACTTTCCTCTAAACCATCCATCCATCTTTCAGTGTGAACCAAAAAGAATCCAGTACCCACAATAGCTTTGTTATCAGAAAAACTAAATTCAAGCTTTATCTGTTATGATAAACATTTCAGCACCTCCATTGTATGTACAAATTGCTCTAAAAATGTTCATAAAGTACTGTGTTGTGCTACAAATTCAAAGAAATCAGTGGAAAAGATCCATTTGAGTCTCAATGATGTTCCTTTATTTGTCAGTTTTGGTTGGGGATAAAAACTATCAGAAAATTAGTTGCAGTTATAAGTAGTTATTTCCACTTTCTTTAATGCACTGCTAAAGTGAGAAAAATCCATGCTCACACATAAACCAAGCCTCATCTGTAAGTAGAAATCAGAAAGAACAGTTTTCCTTTACATATATCTGCTGTCTTATTAAATCACCCCTCACGGCAGTTTAACATGTCATGTCATTTCAGTGATTATAACACTGCCATCCTGATGTTTTGGTTTTTTTCCTAGGACCTGAAACCCCAGAGGAAGGGGGAAGGATTTTTTTTATTAAACAATAGCTTTTTTAACCCCCACTAAGCTCAATTATGCCTTCAGGATTAAATGCCTTTATTGGATGAAAAAGTCAGTCTACAAAATCTTGTTAGGAAATATTGAGTGATTGTTGCTCTCACACTGGGGAACTTGTATTTCCAAGTGTAAAGAGAAAAGTGTCTTCCTACCCCATCGGAGAACTGAGCTAAAGTCTGGTAGATTGCAGGATTTCTATTTGGAAGGGGTATTAAAGATCATGCAATCTAATGATTCTTAAGTTTTTATATTCTGGTATATTATGTACCTCTTTGGCAGTCTGGTAAAGGCTGTGGACACTATCTCAGAATAATATTTAAAAAAAACATAAAATAAAGTACACAGGATTACAAAGAAAATCAGTTATACTGAAATTAAGACATTTTTTTCCATCCAAATTCACAGATCCTAAGGGATTCATCAATGCCAAATAAAGAACTCCTTCTCTAATTTAGACTTCAATTATGCAGTTGAGGAAATTGAGGTCATACAGATAACAAAAAGTACAATTTGAATTGAATTGAAGCAGAACAAGAATTTTTACTCCAAATCTATTGCTGCCTAGAAAAGAATCCTCTATTCAGGACAATCACCTCATACCCTTCAAACAACACCATCATTATTATATTAACTTGGTTGTTTCACTTATTCATTCAAATCATATTTACTGAGCACACGTTTTGTCTAAAACCTTGTCCTATACATGGTATTATAAGGTAATAATATATATGATGGGGCCCCATTCCTCAAGAACCTTAAAATACAGTAAGTCTCTTTAATTATTTTTTCTTTTCTTTTTTTGACTTTCTTTATTTAACAGTTTTGTCATTTTCTTTTCCAGCTCATTTCTACGGATGAGAAGACCAAGGCAAAGAGGATTAAGTGACTTGCCCAAGAGTCACACAGTTACTAAGTGTTTGAGACCAGATTTGAACTTAGGAAGATGAGTCTTCCTGACTCCAGATTCAGCACTCTATTCACTGTGTCACCTAGCTGCTCCTTTTTAATTCATGGGTATGATGATTGTAACGGAAGTATATCATCTTTAAAACACATTATTAGCTTTGATATTTAGTTTTTAAAAAGTGGAGGGACAAGAAAGAACATTTTTCGCTGAGCTGAGCTGAGCTGTCTAGCAGTATGGTCCCACTGCTCTGTCCTTGTATTTGATTTGGTTTTGTTCCTTTTGAAGCCCTTCATTCTCTGTCTTGGCGTGAAGAAGCCAAGTGGTCTGTGTTCTGAGTTATCTAAGCCACCATCTTCCCAGAGTTTTTGCTGTGATTCTCTGGCTTTCTCCTCCAGTCACCTCTCCAGTGCCTGTGTTCAATTCACTGAGTCTGATGCCAGCAAGAACACCTCTCAGAGCCAGTGCAACCCCTACCCCAAGATTTCAGGGGCTGCTGGAGACTCCGCACAGCACATGGGGGAGGCACCCTGGGATTCCCCTTTTATACCCTCAGACATGACAATTCAAGAATTCAAGCCTTTTTCTTGGTGTACTTCTTTAGCTGTGCAGCAGTAGGATTCCCCCTGATCTGTCCTGTTGTTAGATTTGTTCCTCTTTCTTCTCGAAGTGCATTGTTTTCTATCTCGGTGTGTAAGGGTGCAGAGGTTTTGAGATTGGCTCCATGTAAGCCACAATCTTCCCAGAATTCGATATTTAAAGTTTAAATAGAATTCTGGCTCATGAGTTTATTGAGTATTCTCTCATTTCTGATATACATCCAAATAAAAAATCAAGAAAAAAGAAAAAATATTTTTATATAATATAATCTAACTTGATTAGCTTGGAAAGCAATAATAACATATCTTAGAAAGAAAGATTTAAAAATGGAAGCATGCCACACTGTAGCTGTAAGGTAACTTCCTTCAAAGGATATTGAAAGTAGAGCTAGATGGAAACTTAGAGGCCATTTTGGTCAATTGTCTCATTTTGAAGATGAGGAAATTGATTTCCAAAGAAGTGAAGTAACTTGTCATAAAGGAGTCCAGAATTTCAAGTCAGGGCTCCTCATTCAAAATCCAGACCTCTTACAATTGTGCCAACCTACTTCCTTTAAAAGTACTGAATTTTCTAAAAATTAAAAATAAAAAAAAATAAAAGTACTGAATTGAACTCCTTCCTTTTACAGATAAGGATGCTGAAGCCCAAAAAGGTCTTGTGGTTTATGAAAGGTCATGAAGTGAGTTAATGGAAGAACTAGAACCTAGAGAGAGAGCCTAGGACTCAGAAGAACAATCTTTCCATTATGTCATATTGATCTCTACTTATGATGCTATTTAATAAGTTTACCATAAATGGCTATTTCATTCTGGTGGTATAGCATTTCCTGCTGACAGGTTTAGATTAGGACCTATGGAAATGTTCTTTATATGTAGAAGAGAGACGTTTACATTCTGTTCCATGATCCAATTTTCCATTGATATAGAGAAAACAGACTGGACAAATGACAAATGTCTTTAAATATTTGAAGGGCTGTCATGTAAAGGGAATTAGACATGTTTACTTGTTCCCAAAGGAGAGAATGAAGAATAATGGATGGTAGTGACAGAGAAAAAGATTTGATCTCAATATACAGAAAAAGATTTTATCTCAATATGAAGAGAAACTAGAAATTCAAGTTGTCCAAAAGCAGAATGAGCTGTGTGAGAGGGTGCTAAATTCTCTGTCCCAGAAGGTCATTAAGCAGAAATGGGATGACTTGTCAAGGATGTCATTGAGAGGGTTCCTGCTCAGATACAGGCTGAACTACACAATCTCTGAAGTCCTTTCCAAGTCTGGGATTCTGTGAATGAAGAATGTTCAAACAGTGAAAGCTGTCTGAAAACAAAATCATCTATCTTGCTAAGCAATGAGCTTCTCATCACTAAAAGGGAACAAGCTTTATCTTTAAAGACCATGTGTCACAGATTTCAGAGGTGATTCTGACTCAAAGGAAGTCAATGAAATATTGATAGCAATGACCACTACTAGGACTACTAGGACGATTAGTACTAACTACTACTAGTACTACCAATAATAATAAATACTAGCAGCTAATATTTGTGGTACATTCAGTTTTTTTAACCCTTACCTTCTTTCAGTGTTACTTCTAAGACAGAAGAGAAACACGAGTTAGGCAATGGGGGCTAAGTGAATTGCCCACGGTCAAACAGCTAGGAAGTGTATGAACCTAAATTTGAATCCAGGTCCTACCCTAATCAGGCGACTGTGCTACCTAAATGCCACATACATTAAGTTTTCCAAAGAGTTTATGGTATCTCATTTGTTCCTCACGGCTACTTTTTGAGGGAGGTACTATTATTATCCCTACTTTACAGATGGAGAAATTAACTCTTAAATGATATGCTAGAGTCACTCTGCTAGTAAGTGACAGAGGTAGAATTTTAACTCAGATCTTCCTGTCTCTTCTATCTCTCCCACCCATCTTCTAACTTCTCCCAACTCATCAACAATAGTTGATAATGCACTTTAAGTTTCCAGAAGCATTTTAACTGGGGAGGGATTTCTCCTTTAACATCACAATAGTCCTATGACAAAAATATGACAAGAATCATTAGTCCCATTTTGTAGGTAAGAAGACAGTCTCAAAGAAATTAAATGATCTGCCTATGGTCAGAGATCAGGTAAGTTCCTTCGCCTAGGTATCTCTTCAATTGTGGTACAGAGTTCAATTTACCATGACACACCACTTTTTCATGTTGTAAACAGAATATTAGAATTCATGCATTTAAACAGAGTTTTTATTGAAAATATCTACATGCTTTTTTAAAAAATGTTAATTTATTATTGTTTTTATAGTAAGACCATATATCAGATGCATGTTTTTCTGTAAATCGACATACATTCACTTAATAGAATTAACCTATGTTTAACCCTCATAATGGGACCAGATTGATATGGGTAAGATTAATGAGTCAATTATTTTTGAACAAGGTACAAGGCACACAAACTGTAGCTCAGTGGTTTCTTTATTCCTTCTATGGTGTTAAACATCTTTAAAATAAGCCAGAATGAATTTTTCTAGTGTAACAATGACGGATACTATTTTCTTCCTGAGAATACAGAAATCATCCAGATGAAAAAAGAAGTGATAATGCTATACTACTGGATATTCTTTAAGAACAATTGTCTTTAAAGCCTTTTGCTTGACAAATTTATGCTCTCACAGTCTTCACTGTCCCATAGTATCATTTTTATGGTTCAGTTAGCTAGCTTGGAGGGGATTGGACCAGCACTTGATAAAGCATGAAACAGTGACAAATTAACAACAAATTCCTGTGGGAAATACTACAAACCAACAGAATAATTACAGTAAAATCTTTGAAGCTTAGCATCAATTGTATTCCTGAGGTCTCCAGTATCATAAGTTGATCCTGTCTTTCCTTTAGAAAATTTTGGAATCAGCAATTTCAATCTAAGACAAGAATTCTGAACTTTGTGTCTGTCAGCCAATTAATACTTATTAACTAAGTACTATATTACAGGCCCTGTGCTTAGTGTTGGGGATGCAAGGAAAGATTAAAAGACAATCTCTGACCTGAAAGAGAGCAGAGTCTAATAGAGGGAGTCTTATTCAGTCCTTTCTAATGTGTCCAACACTGCATAACCTCATTTGTGATAATAGAGTATCTTTGTTTACCATTTCCTTCTCCAGCTCATTTTACAGATAAAGAAACTGAGGTGAAGAGGGTTAAGTGCCTTTCCCAGGGTCACAGAGCTAGTAAGTGTCTAAGGCTGGATTGGAACTCTAGGAGGCAAGTTTTCCTGACTCTAAGTCTGACACTTTGTCCACTGTGCCACATAGCTGCCTCAGAAAGGGGATACAACATACAAACAACTGTGAGGAAATTCTAAAAATAATGCTCTTAAAATAAAATATATAGGATTATCTAGGAGACCATATGTGCTGAGATAAGTACTTAAATATTTTTAAAAATAAATTTACAGACCAGAAACCATGGTCTAGAAAAAGATACAAGAGAAAGAGAAATTCTTTCAGAAATATTTTTTTCAAAACTTAAAGATTCTTCTTATATATGTTTCATAAGGGCCGGTAGTCAATCTCATAAAAAATACCATGTTCTACATTGACTTAGAGAAATTTGAATAGACAAGAAATGTTGGAAACATATTAGTCCCAGCCAAGGAATCTTAAGGCCTGGGTTCAAATTCAACCTCTGACATTTTACTAAATGTGTGACCTTGGGAAAATCACTTCCCTTTTTTGGTTGAGGTTCCTACCATTCTTCTAGTAAGCTTAGAGACATCCTCATATCTTCATTCTCTCTTACTCCATAGAAAAATGGATGTTGCCAATCGTGATTGATTCAGACACTACTATATTGCTTTTATATGCCCCACCTCTACTCTCCTAGTTATCACCCTTGAAAATAATAGCATGAACCTCTAAAGGTTTTATAAGAATCAAATTAAATAATGGGCATAAGATGATTTGCAAAAGTAAACTATTAATATCCTTAATTATATGAATTCAGGCCCTCAACATCTCTCACCAAAGTTAATTCATGAAATGTCTAAATTGTCATCTTGCTTCAAGTCTCTAATCTAGCCTTTACAAACCTGCCAAAATAAATATTAATAAAATATAAGTTTAACCATGAGGAAACTGAGGCACACAGCAGAAGAGCAAGGTGTTAAGTACCTTGCCATATGGCTAGCAAGTGTCTGAAACCAGATTTGAACACAGGTCCTTCTGACTCCAGGCCTGAATCTCTATCCACTATGTAACCTAGCTACCCCTACAGAAAATATTTCGTGAGTGGCTAAAAGAATAACTCAGGGGGTAGCTGTGTAGTTCAGTGGATTGAGAGCCAGGCTTAGAGACAGGAGGTCCTAAGTTCAAATCTGGCCTCAGATACTTCCTACTGGTGTGACCCTGGGCAAGTCACTTAACCCCCATTGCCTAACTCTTACTGCTCCTCTGTCTTAGAACCAATATGAAGAATTGATTCTAAGATGGAAGGAAATGTTTTTTTTTTAAATCAAAGAATAACTCAAACAGTTCTAGGACTTATGTATGCAAATAAAAATAATGGACCAACCAGTGAAAGACTCCAAGTTTTGGAGCTGAAGAATCCAGAATTGGAACCAGGACAATAGGACTATTATTTGCTCAATAGTTTATTTTTTTTTTAATTCCTAGTCATGCTCTTGACTGGCTTCCTCTCAGAGATATGTCTGATGCCATCTTTATTAATAGAAGGCATTTTGTAGCTATTACTAAAATATTAGAACTCTGAATCCTTCCTAATATGATTCAAATATACATGTATGTATTTATAAAAACCAATTGTATCTTGTATCCATACTCCACAAACATATACAGCTACAATAAAATAATATTAACTGTTGAGGTAAAGAGGATATGTCAGAATATCCCAGTGGGATAAGGACTAACATTTTAATTCAGTAATTAGTGAATAAAATGTCTATAAACACCATTAAAAATTTGATTACTGTGAAGCCTATGACTCAGTTCTACACTCATGGCTTATAAGAATATAAAAATAGGCCCAAGAAGTGTGGCAATATTAAGCTTTTAATGTTCATGTTGAAAATTGTTTTTTATTTAAAACATGCCACTAACAATATGTCAAAAACTAGTCATTGGAACATTTTTTCAGGGAGACAGATTAAGGTCATTATGCTTCAGCCTGTGCTTAAATCAGTTGCCATTTCTCTTAAATAGAATTAAATATGGCTTATAAGTTAAAGGAGTCCAACCAAAATATCTATTAGACAGTTTATGTCTATGGATGACAAAAATTATATAGATTTACCAAAAACACATTAAACCTTTCTTTCAACTCACAGAATCTTTATCTAATCATATAAAAAAAGCATTTGTACTCAATTAATGTTAAATTTCAAATATATGCCAAAGAAGATGGAAACCAAAGGTGTCAAGATTGAATCTGAAATCACACTCAACCTATGGAGCAATATCTACAAAGGCCTTGGTATCCTTAGGGCAAGCCAAATTAGCATAAAAATATCAAAGAGAAGACTATGTCTGAATATGTTAAAAGACTAACTGACATCCAGAAATCAAAGCTGAATGGAAAGAACATGTTGTATTTTTTTCCCATGGGGCAAGGTAGGTCCCAATTATCTTCTCAAAAACCTGTAACTTATGCCCATATTAATTATATATATATATATATATATATGTATATATATATATCTTTAAAATTGTAAAATGGATCATAACATATTTGGAATATCCAAAAAAATCTGAAGCCACAGTCTTCTAATATGAGAGAAGGCATTCCAAATTGATGTGCAAAAACAGTTCACTTATTTTTAGGGTTTTTTGGAGAATTATATACCATACCATAGACCCCTAAATATTTTTGGTAACTCAACCAGCAAACTCTAATGGAATTCAGTCATTATCACAGACCAAATTGTTGCCCATAAGTGCCCAGGACTAATACTGATTCACAAAATCTTCAGAACATTTCAAAAAGTTGTTTCCCTTCCTTATACAAGTAAACTTCGAGACACATGGAACAAAAAGCTTTTAAAATTCAAAAACTTGAATAGGATATTAAAATATGTGAGGAAGGGATGAAATATATATTATCCCAATTGTTTAGTTCATTTAAAAAAAAAACCTTTACTTTCTCTCTTAGAATCAATAGAAGTACTGGTTCCAAAGCAGAAGAGCAGTAAGGGCTAGGCAGTAGTAGTTAAGTGACTTGACCAAGGTCACATAGCTAGGAGGCCACATTTGAACCCAGGACCTCATATCTGGGGGCCTAGCTCTCTATCTGCTTAGCCACCTAGCTATTCACTTGACATTGTTCAGTCTGCTTTTAAAATTGTACCATGCATGCCTTCTGTAAGTCTTCCATAGAAGACAAATTTCCATATTAATTTCTTATTCAACTATAAAAATCACATCTTTTATCTACCTATGTCAATAGCTACATGGAATAATGACTATTAAGGTAGAAGAGCAGTATAGCAAATAGTTCCAGGATTATTTTCATCTGAAAACTATCAAAAAAGATGGGAATGAGATATATAATAATGAGATTTATATACTTCTTGATCATTTATAAAGTCCTTTTGAAAAGCCTAAAGAAAAATGAGAAAACAGAGAGAGAGAAGCAAATGATCTTTCCAAGCTTGGACATCACAAAGGCAAAATTTGAAACTAGGTCTCCTCATTCTAAATCCAGTGTTCACTACATCCTAACCAAGAAATTACTGTGAAAAGCAAGGTGACAATTAGAGAGTAGAAAACAATACTGATGATGAAAAGATTAGAATAATTCAATATCATTCTAATGAGAGAGAGAGAGAGAGAGAGAGAGAGAGAGAGAATCTATTTCTATCATCACTGATATAGGATAGGAAGAGAGAATGAGAATGTACAACTACAGGTTTGGTATTGTGAATAAAGGGGAAAACATCCTGACCATGGGGATTTTCAGGCTCTGTAATGTGATATTGAAGGAGGTAATAGAATCCACTTCATAGGAGGTCTTTTAAAATGGGACTTATTCTCATGTGTCTGGAAAGGGTTGAATGTGGTCCATTTGCCAAGGTAGGCCCTAATTATCCTCTCAAGATCCCTCTGTCCAATTTCTAGACTACAGTTCAGTGGTTGTTTTTTTGATCTGAGGTTACCTCTATATTTGTGCAGCCATCCCCCACATCTTGGCATAAATATATTTTAAATAATTTAATAACATCTTCAAAATGACAGCACTGTTTTGACTAGTAGCTTTTTATGCTCTGAAATTAACTTCAAGTTCTGTAATTCAGTATTTGAAAACAGACACCAGATGAATGCTTTTCCCACATAAAATGATCTTTTTTTTTAATAACACCAGTCTGCTACTCCCTAAAATGAAAATTAAAGTGTATAGTCAGAAATCTTCTAAGTGATTTGGATGTGATGAGTTAAGTTTCTACTAGAAAAACAAAGACAAGCAGCCTTTTTCTATCATCTTTTTCTGTCTTAAATCAGCTCAAATCCCTGTTTAATTCTATAAATATCAAGAATAGCCTCAGGCCTTTATCTAATCATCTCAGATCTGTAGAATATTCTTTTCTTGGAACATGGACTGGAACTTCAGGAAAACATAATATGCTTTTGAGAAAGAACAGCCTATTTTTAGAACTTTACTCCCAAAATAATGAAAACATGGTAGCCAAACACAATTCTAAGAACAAGCCATTTACCAGAAAAAGCCTAAACATTATAAGAACTCCCTTTTAATACAATAAGCAATTTACTATTTTAAAAATAAAATACGTTAAGATGATACTGAGAGAAATCACAAGAAGATTCTATCTGAGCTCAAACACAAAATTTGAAATGTAATCTTAAAATAACATCAGGGAAAAATATTACACCCAACAAATATATTCATCCCTTTCTCTATTTCAAAGATAAATGTCTCTATGGATAATCTAGAAGTTACTGTTAACTTTGAACAGGAAGATAATGGGATCTATGTGGATTTAAAAAACTGATTGTCATCACTTAATCCTTGTTATGTCATGAATTTCTTTGTTAGTTTTGGAAAGTATATATGAATCCATCTAAAAATTTTTAATGTGTAAAATATATAGGATTACAGAAGAAATAATATGTAATTTTTCCCATTCAAGTTCAAAGATCTCCTGAAATCCATCCATGGACACCTTGATGGTCTATGAAAGCCATACTAAGAACCTCTGGTCTAGGAACTGTCATTTATTTCTGTGAGAAACTTGTATCACAATTCATACAATTTCATTCGATTCTCAATGAACAAGGATTCATTAAGGCACAGGTCTTGAAAAAGTGAAAATGAAACAACTTCATACACTCAAGGAGAGCATACTTTATTGATAATTACATTAATAATATATTTAAAATATATGTATAAAGTCTACATGGCAAATTTGGTGAAGGAGGACACTAGGAACAAATCCCCCCCAACCTCAAGAAAGCCATCACAATGAAGGTATTTCTCTGACTGACTTTTTCTCTGTGCTATGTCAGGAAGAGTTTGTTAGACCTTTATCAGGAATAAAATTATGAGAGAAAGATTTCCAGAATGAGTAATTAATTTCTTAGATAGGCTAGCAATAACCAATAAATTAAGGTCAGTGATCTTTCTTGGTGACCAAAGACCCCAAATAAGTGTCAAAGGATCCTTTAAATTCAGGAGTCTTTACACAGCCAGCATATCTTTGGAACCTCCTCTGGCAAAGTCAAGGCAATTCCCATTGGTGGACATTTCAATGAGTAGGTAGATTAAGAGTTCTCTACTCTTCTCTATTACTTCATCATTGAGGGCACAGTGACAGAGACAGGAAGATGCAGCTGAGGAAAGTGAATTGGTATAAGAGCCAGCCCTCTAACAATATGGGTTAGAAAAATCATCCCAAACAAGATCTCTCTCTGGCTTAGTCTCCCCTATTATAGAACAGGTCACCCCCAACTTTGACAGGGGAATAGAAAGGACAAAGGGACGTGCCTGGAGGAGAACCCAGTCTAGGCTGACTTCTGTTTACAGGATAAACAAAAGTAAGGGTTTCTGAGCCTGGGAGTAATTACATTCCTCAGCTAAAATGAAAAGAGGTTTCTTTTGAGCTCTGCAAAGTGATGGGGGTTTTGACAGAAAATGATATATTAAAGATTGATATTAAATATCAACTTTCAAAAATTCTAGAACACATAGTTTATGAGTATTTAGAAAAAGAAGAGGTTATCATTAACAATAATTGTAGTTTTCTTAAAAATAGGTCAAGGCAAACTAACCTCATTTCCTTTTTAAATGATGTTACTAAATTAGATTTCAGTAAAGAATTTGACAAAATCTTTCATCATTCTTGCAGGCAAGATGGAGAGATGTGAACTAAACAATTATATCAGTTAGGTGGACTCAGGAACTAATTGAATGATCAGACCCCAAAAGACATCATAATGAGTCAATGTTAATTAGGAAGCAGACCCCTCAGAATCTGTGCTTGGACCTGGGCTGCTCGAGAAATTTTGCTAAGGATTTGGATCAAGTCATACTTAGTTGGAAAAGATAACTATGTTCGATGACAATCATAATCCAAGACCATCTAAGCAGACTCAAAAAGGCTGAATGAAATTAATGTTTAAGTACTAAATAAACCAAACACCTTGGAGAGGCATAGTTAAAATTACCCTTCCCCCAATTAGAATTTAAACCTCTTGAGACTAGAGATTTTCTTTTGTTTCTATTTATCCTTACTACTTTAGCAAAGTGCCTGATGAAATATAAGTGCTTAAGAAAGTCACACCTTATTTTATCTTACTTTACCACCTTATCTAAATCTTTCTATGGAGCTCAATTAAGGCAGATTGGTAACATAGTCAATCTGATCTTGAATCAGGAAGATCTGACATAAAATCTTGCCCAGCTGTGTAACCTAACAGTTCCATCTGCCTTAGCTTCTTCAGATGTAAAATGGGAATAATAACACCTACCTCCTTGGGTTTTGGTAAAGATCAAATAATATTTTAAAGCACTTTGCAAGCTTCAAAGCACTATATAAGTGCTAGCTATCGTTTTCATTATTAGTTCACTGTCATCTCTCGCTATATTTATCATTGTAAAGCATATAAGGAATAGGAAAAGGGAAAATATTTATATAATTACTACTGTGTTTCAAGTACTCTGCTAGACACTCAAAAAAGAGGCCCAGAAATCCATAAGTGTGTATAAGTGTATACACACACACACACCTTAAAAAGTCAAGGAACAGTTATCCTGTACCTCTGAAAACCAAAGAGCCACAGGCATTATAGACCTAAAAAAACCCAAAAGAACCACAATGTACTGAGCAAATTTGTTTATTACCTTTAAAACAGAGAGTTCAATCACACATTTTAAATTTAAATAGCACGGTTTAGATAGACTCAAGCTCAGGAAGGAAGAGGAGGTTATAGGTTTTATAATGTTTCAAGAGAGAAGGGAGGGGGTCCCTGGGATTGGACAACAGGGATAAACTTCTGTCCAGCAATGAGGGATATTCATCAGCAACTTATAATGTAAACCTGGACATAACTTTCATAACATGGAAGACAGCCTTGCTGTTATGTGCCCTGCTGTTATCTCAGGTCTAAAATGTTCTTGTGCAGGACCATTAGCATCATTGCTTCCAGTGAATGTGTTATCAGGCTAATCCTGATGTTCCTAGGTAATTCTAAAGCCATTAAAAACTGTTAACCCTTCATATACCCCATTACATAGATATACATACATGTATATATATATATATATATGTGTGTGTGTGTGTGTGTGTGTGTGTATGTATGTAACAACTCGAAAACAAAAGGATAAGGGCTAGGTAAATAGGGTTAAGTGGTTTGCACAGAGTCACACATAGCTAGAAAGTGTCTGAGGCCAAATTATTTGAATCCAGGCCCTCCTGGCTCTTTATTCACTGAGCTCATTGGCTACCTATCAGATAGATAGATAGATAGATAGATAGATAGATAGATAGATACATACATACATACATACATACATACATACATACATACATACATAGATAAACAGATAGATAAACAGATAGATAAACAGATAGATAAACAGATAGGATATAGATATAGTGTGTGTATATATATGATTGTGGAGATCATTTCAATTCCATATTCTTCATCTTGAGAAGGGAGAGAAGGAAAGAAGCATTTATTCAGTGCTTGCTATGTACTAGGTAGTATATGGGCTGTTCAAAGAGTACATCTGGTGTGAGCATTTGCTGAACTTTTTTCACTTTTGGTATCCACCTGTCACCTAACTCTCATCTGTAGCCCCAAGAAGCTGAATCATGCTCCTTGGCTATGCTCCAGTAAAACCATCTTAGATGAGTTAACAGGTCGAGAGTAACTGACAGGCTTCAAACCTGTTGGAGAGTTAGGGGTCTACTCCAAGCATCTGAAGACTTCCCCTGGTGGAATGGACCAATGAGAACAATTTGCTCAATGGCCACAAAGGCAACTGAAGCAAACACTATGGAATGTTTAGAACTTGATCAGATGTAAAAAATGCTAAGGTCATCTGCTGCATCCCAAAGCATCATCACTTTTATCATCCTGACTTTTGTCTCGCCACTAAATTTGGGTGACTCTGGAAGAGAGAGTGAGGCTGGTGACTTTGTGTAACTTTGCCTCACTTAAATACAATTCAAATCCACTTTAGACATTGATTCTCTTCAAAACAAAGAACAATTAATTAGGCACTAGGCACTAAGAAAAACATTATATAAACATTTTTCTCATTTTATCCTTACAACCTTGGAGGGCAGGGTCTATTATTTTCAGGTAATTATATTATTATTATTTTCATATTTCAGTTATGGAAACTGAGGCAGAAAGTGATTAAAGTGATTTGCCCTGGGCATCACAGGTAGAAAGTTTTTAAGGATGGATTTGAACTCAGTTCTTCCTGACTCCAGAACCAGCAGTTTATCTGCTAAAACACCTAGTTACCCATTGATTTCTGAGGAAAAGATAAAAATATTTTACAAGATTTCAAGTTTAATGTAAATCCACAGGATTACAACACAATTAAAAATCTAATAAGATTTTAGATTGTATTGAGATAGGCAGAGTGACCAGAATATAACTCTGCCTTGGTCAGATCACATCTGGACTATTATGTTCAGGAGAAAATATCCATTCTGCCTTGGTCAGACCACATCTGGACTATTATGTTCAAGAGAAAATATTCAGGATGGCCAGAAGCACATATATATATATATATCGTGGCATATAACATTCAGCTGAAGAAATAGGAAATATTTCTCCTGAGAACAAATAAGATTTAAGGTGGACATGGTAGTTGGCTTCAAGTATTTGAAAGACTGTCACATAGGACAGAAAATAGACATGTTCTGCCTGGCCACCAAAAATGGATGGAAGTCATAGACACTTTTTGTTTTTTCTTAATTTAAGGGAAAAGATTCTGGGAAGATGGCAGCTTAGATAGAGCAAACCTTCAGACCTCCACACCCTTTCACACCAAGATAGAAAAAAAGTGTTTCGAGAGGAAAGAAAACCAAATTTAAAAACAGGACAGAGCAGGGGGACCCTACTGCTGAACAGCTCAAGAGTTAAGCCAAGAAAAAAGGTTTGAATTCTTGAACTGTTGGGTCTGAGTGTATAGAAGGAGAATCCCCAGACCCCAGGCTGTGCATTTTCCAGCAGCCCCTGAAATCTCCAGGTGGGTAAACACACAAGCCTGGAAAGAGGGCCTTGCTGGCCCCGGACTCAAGGAGGTGAACACAGACACCAGGGAGGTGGCTAGGGGTGAAAGGAAGAAAAACACAGAAAAAACACTTGGAAGATGGCAGTTTGATGGAGCAAAACTTCAGACCTATGTTTCTTACAACAGTGAGATAAAAAACAAAGAGCTTCAAGATGAAAGAAAATCAAATCTAACAACCGGACAGAGCCCTGGACCCTACTGCTGGACAGCTCAGTGAAAACACTCCATCTGCCCCCCCCCTTTTTCTCTTGAGTTTTTAGCCTCAGGGCACATTAATTGCTACAGACTAACCCAGTCCAGGCTTAATCCCATCAACTGAACAGACATGAAGTCTTCAGAGGGCAGGAAAATTCCAACAACCCTCCCCCATTCTAGAACTCACTCATGGAATTAAAATTACCTCCATTCCCATTTACCAAGTTCAACTTTTAATGTTTTCCACACTTTAATCTCATATCATTTGAAAACACAAATGTTTCCTTTTAGTCAACATAATCAGATTTCCAAGTGCATTTATGTGGCTGATGATATTAACAAGAAGGCCACAGACAGAATAGGCCAAGAAAATATTCAATTTACTTTGGATTTTCTATCTTTTCCCTAATGAGTCTAGGGTCATGATAACTAACTATATAATATTTATGTAACACATATAAATCTGAGGAGAGGTTTCTAGGGAAGAAAATTCAGAATATCCAACCAGAGAGTCCATTAGAAACCAGAGAAAAGCAAGGCAACTAATTATAATTCTCTGCACAATTTGCTGTCTCAAAGTTTTTGTGGACCAGCACATCTGTGTGGGAGAAAAGAGCAAAAATATGTATGATGATCACTTGTGAATGATTTAACTATTATCAAGAAGGCAAGGATCCAGGAAAACTCCAAGGGACGCATGATAAAAAAAAGAATATCCACTACCATAAAAGAAACACACAGTCTGAATGGAATGTAAGATTTTTCATTTTATTTCCTCAAAAAAAATTTTCTCTAATGTAAGCAATATGTGTAACTAGGTGTTTCAGTAGATTGAGAGTCAGGCCTAGAAATAAGAAGTCCTGGGTTCAAATCTGGTCTTAGACATTTTCTAGCTTTGTGACCCTTGGAATGCCATTGCCTAGCCCGAACACTTTTCTGCCTTGGAACAAATACACAATATTAATTCTTTTTTTAAAATAATAATTCGTATTTTTTAGAAAAGTTATCATGGTTACATGATTCATGCTTTTACTTTCCCTTCACCCCCCAACCTACTCTCCCCCCCCATAGCCAATGCACATTTCAACTGGTTTTAACATGTGTCATTGATCAAGACTTATTTCCAAATTGTTGATAGTTGCATTGGTATGGTAGTTTCGGGTCTACGTCCCCAATCATGTCTGCCTCAACCCATGTGTTCAAGCAGTTATTTTTCTTCTGTGTTTCCACTCCTGTAGTTCTTCCTCTGAATGTGGGTATGGTTCTTTTCCATAAGTCCCTCAGAATTGTTATGGATCATTGCATTGCTGCTAGTACAGAAGTCCATTACATTCTATTTTACCACAGTGTATTGGTCTCTATGTACAATGTTCTTTTGGCTCTGCTCCTTTCGCTCTGCATCAATTCCTGGAGGTCTTTCCAGTTCACATGGAATTCCTCCAGTTTATTATTCCTTTTAGCACAACAATATTCCATCACCAGCATATACCACAGTTTGTTCAAACATTCCCCAATTGAAGGGCATACCCTCATTTTCCAGTTTTTTGCCACCACAAAAAGAGCAGCTATAAATATTTTCGTACAAGTCTGTCTATCTATGATCTCTTTGGGGTACAGACGCAACAATGGTATGGCTGGATCAAAGGGCAGGCAATCTTTTATAGCCCTTTGAGCGAAGTTCCAAATTGCCATCCAGAAGGGTTGGATCAGTTCACAACTCCACTAGCAATGCATTAATGTCCCAGTTTGGCCACATCCCCTCCAACATTCATTACTCTCCCCTACTATCATTTTAGCCAATCTGCTAGGTGTGAGGTGATACCTCAGCATTGTTTTGATTTGCATTTCTCTAATTATCAGAGATTTAGAACATTTTCTCATGTGCTTATTGATAGTTTTTAATTCTTTATCTGAAAATTGCCTATTCATGTCCTTTACCCATTTATTGATTGGGGAATGGCTTGATTTTTTTATACAATTGATTTAACTCTTTGTATATTTGAGTAATTAGACCCCTGTCAGAGTTTTTTGTAATATTTTTTCCCAATTTGTTGTTTCTCTTCTGATTTTGGTTGAATTGTTTTTGTTTGGACAAAAGCTTTTTAATTTAATATAATCAATCATCCCATTCATATTCAGTTATAGTTATCAGTTGTGTATTCCCCAACATTTTGGTATCCTCTCTTAGTTCTTCCCCTTCTTCTTAGGCTATTTCCTTTTAAACCAGTGATTTGTTTTAAACCAATAACCCTTGTCCCCTCCCTTGATTTACTACCCTTTCTACCCCCTCCCTTGTTATTCCCCTCTTTTTATTTTTAAGGCCTAATTAATTCCCTCTCCCTTCTCCTCCCCTCACTTTTTTAACCTCCCCACTCCTCTGCTCCCCTTGGTTTATCCCTTCTGACTTTCTCAGTAGGGTTAGATAGAGTTCTATATCTCAATGGATATAGCTACTCTTCCCTCTCAGGGTTAATTCCACTGAGAGTAAGTTTTAAATATTACCTCTTAATGCTCTCTTCCTCCCCTTCTTATAATAGTTTCCATCCCCTCCCCTTCCCATTCCCTCTTTGTGTGTAATAGAATATCCTATTTTTCTTATTCATTCAAGTTTCTCTTTGTGCCCTTTACTATTCACCCCCCTCTTTCCCACACGTCCCCTTATCATCTTAGACCATTTAGTACTCCAACCTCTCCCTGTGAATAATTCTTCTAATTACTATAATAGTGGATACTATAATAGTGAATAGAATTAACTACAGAGAATTACACATAACAGTTCTCCATATGGGAATACAAATAATTAGATCTTATTGAAGCCCTTAAAGAGGCAAATTTAAAAATAAGTTTTCTTTCTTTCCCCTCTGTTTCTTATTTACCTTTTCATGTTTCTCTTGTTTTTTGTGGTTGGATATCGAACTTTCCATTTAGTCCTGGTCTTTTCTGTGCAAATACTTGGAAATCTTCTATCTTGTTTAATGCCCATATTTTCCCCTAGAAGTATGTAGTCAATTTTGATTGGTAGATGATCCTTGGTTGTAGACCCAGTTCTCTTGCCTTTATGAATATCATATTCCAAGCCTTGCAGTCTTGTAGTGTTGGTGCTGCCAGATCCTCTTTGATCCTGATTGGTGCTTCTTGATATCTGAATTATCTCTTTCTGGCTTCTTGAAAATTTTTTTCTTTTACTTGGAAGCTCTTCAATTTGGCTATTATATTCCTGGGGGTTGTCTTTTTGGGGTTTATTTTAGAGGGATATCTATGGATCCTTTCAATGTCATTATTGCCCTCTTGTTGTAGAACTACAGGTAAAAAAAAAGAACTACAGGGCAATTTTGCTGAATAATTTCCTTTAGTATGTAGTCCAAAATTCTATTAATTTCTGCTTTTTCAGGAAGACCAATGATTCTCAAATTATCTCTTCTAGACCTGTTTTCTTGATCTGTCAATTTCTCAGGGAGATATTTCATGTTTCCTTCTATTTCATCAGTTTTTTGACTTTGCTTTATTTGTTCTTGTTGTCTTGAGAGATCATTGGCTTCTACTTGCCCAATCCTTGTCTTTAGAGACTGGTTTTCTGCTATATTTTTTGATTTTCCTTTTCCATTTTGTCTATCCTGTTTTCCAACTATTTGATTTTGGTCTCCAATTTGCTTATCAGTTCTTTTGATTTGGGGGCATCTTTTTTTTAATTGCCTATGTCTAGCCTTTAGAGACTGGTTTTTGGCTATAATCTTTTTATTTTCCTTTTGAATCTGGTCTGTTTGGTTCTTCAAGGCTTCCTGCTGGCCATTTCTGGTCTTCAATTTGCTTATCAATTCATTTGATTTCTGAGCCTCACTTTCTAATTGTGAAATTCTGCCTTTTAAACTGTTATTTTCTTGCCAGTTCTCTACCATCTTTCTCATAATCTCAGATTTGAACTCTTCAATAGCTTGTGATCAGTTTTCATTTTTTTGGGAAGGTTTGGATATGATTACTTGTTTGTTCTCCTCTGCTGTTTGCTCTGTTGTCTGGATATTTTTCTGTGTAAAAGTTGTCGAGTGTTAAAGGTTTCTTCTTGATCTTTCTCTTCTGGGGTTCCTGAGTCTGGCTTGCCATTTTTAGCCCAGCACCCTCTCAGCTTTATCCTCCCTCCCAGGGTCTGTCTGTGCTCTTTGGGCTCCTGAGGTCTCAGGTCTAGTTGTTCTCAAGGTCAAGCCTCCTGGTGGTCCCCTTGCTTGTTCCTCTACCCGAAGCTGCTTTAACAGTCTCAGGGCACTGCTTCCACAGTCATGCACCCTCTGCACTGGGTCCCCACCCATGGTCCACGCCTGCACTCAAAATCCATGTCTGCATCTGGGACCTTGCCTGCTTTCAGGATCTGTGTTCAATATCCATGCATTCTTTAGCCACTTGGGGTCTTAAGTCTTGCTGCTCTCAGGAACAGACCCTGGTGACCCCAGGTAGCTGCCAATGATTTAATGGGTGCCCCAAACTTGCTCTCTTTTGTGCTGGCTTTGTCACTTTAGGTGGTGTGCGGGGGAATGGGGTTGCTCAGTTCGTGTTTTAGTGAGGGGTGTTTCACCCCCTTATAGCATGGAAATGCCCTGATTCCACGTACCTTCAATGCTGCGCCCTGTTGTGGGGTCCCTTTGTTCATCTGGATTTGTTTGTATGTCCCCTTGAGGAGTCCTATATGTGTGGGTTAGGAGAGGTCAAGCAGCTGCTTTTTAGTCTGCCGCCATCTTTACCCAGAAGCCCACAGTATTAATTCTAAGAGAAGATATGCTTTAAAAAATAATGAATAGAGGAGCAGCTAGGTAGCTCAGTGGATTGAGTGTCAGACCTAGAGACGGGAGGTCCTCAGTTCAAATCTGGCCTCAGACACTTCCCAGCTGTGTGAACCTGGGCAAGTCACTTGACCCCTATTGCCCACCTTTACCACTCTTCTACCTAGGAGCTTATACACAAAAGTTAAGGGTTTAAAAAAATATTAAAAAAAATAAAAAATAAGGAATAAGGAAATATGTATTATATGATAATATATGTGCAAACTATTTCATATTACTTACCTTCTTAGGGAGGGAGGAGGGGTTTAAGAGAGGGAAAATTAAAGAATGGAAAATAGATTTTTGAATTAATTTGAGAATTTGTTTCTCTTGAATAACTATATTTATTATAATGTATTACACATAACAAATCATAACCATTATATTATATTATATTATGTATAGAAAAATAAAGATAAATGATAACAAAAATAAATAGGGCCTCTAGAGAAATGCTATCACCAAATTCTACCTCTCAAGATCCAGGAATAAGTTGGAGGCAAAACTTCAGGGCTTTTAAAGCTTAGTTGTTGTTTTTTTTCTTCCCCTTAAAAATAAATTTAACATTATTTTTCTTTAATTTAAAATTCCAAATTCTCTCCCTCCTCCACCCCCTACCAAAAAGATTGAGAAGATAAGCAATATTACATAAAGCATACATGTAAAAATGCAAAACATATTCTGTATCAGTCATGTTACAAAAAAGAGGCAAAAAATAAAAAATATATATATTTCAATTTGTTCTGTTTATCAGTTCCCTGGCAAGAACATTTTTAAAATCAGAAATCCTTTGGAATTATAAAAGATTACTGTAATGGTCAGAGTAGCAAAGTCTTTCATAGTTGATTATCTTAATAAAATTGATGTTACTTGTGTAAAATGATCTGATTCTGCTCACTTCACCCTGCATCAATTCATATAAGTCTTTCAGAGATTTTTTTCTCAAATCATCCTGCTTATCATTTCTTATAACACAATAGTATTCCATCAAAATCATCTAACACAACTAATTCAGTCATCCCCCAGTTGATAGAAATCTTATCAGTTTCTAGTTCTTTGCCACCACAAAGAGTGGATAAGGCTGATTGTACTTTTTTTGAGGAAGTATTTAAAATGGAAAAGCTTTTTTCCCCTTCTCCTTCTTTTGACATTAACTATAATTTTTATGGGTTAAAATTGCTTCTTGGTATTTCTCATAGGCTAATATTAGACCTTTGCTTTCACCTTAACCTAGAATCCCTCCCTTTCAATAACTTGACCAAAGGTTAAGGGAGCTGGCCTTCTGCATGAAAGAAAAAGGTTTTTAATGACTATCTAAATTATTCTACTTGGCCTTCTGTACCCTGCCTGAGTGCAATATACATTGAGTCCTTTTCTATAAACTAGGCATTAAATCAGCAGTTTTTAAAACATGAGTGAATACACAAGAGCAAAATCGCAAAGTAGGATATTTCTAACAATGTTCATTACAGCAACCCCTTTAAACTACCTGACCCAAAGTTGAACTTCCATAGTTCATATGACCACAACTGGATCCAATTATTCTCTTAATCTAAATAAAAGGAAAGAGTGGATTATAAAATAGTACCAAACACTAATAGAAAAAGGAGAAGTTCATAGGTGGGGAAAAAGGCACCCAAACTATTAGCTTTTGTTTTTAAAGGCTATGATATTGCCAGTGAAAGATGGTCACATTATCACATAGGCAGCTGCCTTCTGAAAGAATTCCTCAGACTCTGAAACTAATTTCTTTTCCACTAAAAAGCAAATATATTATTATGCACTTTCACACACACACACACACACATATAAGGATTTTTGCTTAATATGTTACAAAGAATAAAATAAAAAAATTTACAATGTGAAATTCAATATAATTTGTAGGCTATTTACAACCCCAAACAAGGATAAAAGAAATTAAAACAATAGTTTGCAAACTAAGTTTGCTGAAAACTGTGAGTGGAGAACCTTAAACATAAACAACATTTGAATAGGAAAAACAATATTGAGAAAATAATAGCTTGACCTTTTGAGTTAGTAATAATACTTTCAGTAAGAAAGAGAAGGCTAAAGGTTTCATTACTGTCCACTATTCTCTTTTGTTTTCATATGTTTCCTCACTTATATGATGGCAAACCAATAGTAAATATAACATTGTTACTGAATTTTTCCTCTCATGTCAGACTCTTCATTTTTCTTTTTTCTTCTTCTTTTTCAACCCTTACCTTCCATCTTAGAATCAATACTGGGTTTTGGTTCCAAAATAGAAGAGCGGTAAGGGGTAGCCAATGGAGGCTAAGTGATATGCTCAGGGTCACACAGCTAGAAAGTGTCAGATGAGATTTGAACATAGGATGTCCTGTCTTTAGGCCTGGCTTTCAATCCACTGAGCCATCTTGCTGGCCCCATGTCAGACTCTTTGTGACCCCATTTAGAATTTTTTTTGCAAAGACACTGGAATGGGTTGCCCTTTCCTCCTCCAGCTCATTTTGCAGATAAGGAGATTGAGTCAAACAGGGTTGAATAACCTTTCCAGAGTCACAGCACTAGGAATCTTCTGAGGCCAAATATGAACTCATGATTCCAGCATCTATCTTATCAAAAAGACTGAAATAAGAGTTTATTTAAAAATGATGATCCTAGGGGGCAGCTGGGTAGCTCAGTAGATTAAGAGTCAGGCCTAGAGACAGGAGGACCTAGGTGCAAATCTGACCTCAGCCACTTCCTAGCTGTGTGACGCTGGGCAAGTCACTTGACCCCCATTGCCTACCCTTATCACTCTCCAAGACAGAACGTAAGGGTTTAAAAAAAATGATGATCCTAGCTACATAATCTGCATTCTATTATCTATCTCCTGTTATCCTAAAGTTTTCTCTTTAGAAACAAGCTAATTTGGCATAAGATGAAAGGCACTAAGAATACTTTCAAAGGAGATGACACTTGGAAGTATATACCACATTAGTTCTGACATTCATTTTGAAAGTCCAAGTGATATCATGAAGAATCAGAAGACTTGGCATCAGGAAATTATTACAATTCTCTTATATATACTCCTAAGTAGCTTTAAGCAAGTCACTTAATCTCTCTGAGTCTCATTCTCCTCATCTATAAAATGGGGTATAATATTATCTCTAGAAAAGTATTTACTTCACAGGTGGCTATGAAAAAAAATAAAAGCACTTTGTAAAGCTTAAAATAGTATAAAAATGCTTGATGTTGTAGAAGAGATTGATAAACTTTATGAGATATAAACTTCATAAATATGCTTATATATGTATCTGTTTAAATATATATATACATATATTTATATATGCTTATATGTGTGTGTATTCGTTTATATATATCGTGACTTTTGGAAAAACACCTGCTCCCAGATAGAGTCATCTCTTAGACCAAGGAAACGGAACAATGGGATTTGCTCTTTATTTGCCTACTGAATGGCAACAGCAAAGTGAATAAGAATGATTCTATCTCCAAAGAGGTCTCTACCTTTTTAGAGATTTCCTTCCACTACAGGGAATTTTGACAAGACTAAACACAGAGAAAGGCATTTCCCACAGCAACGGAATTGACCATGAGCAAACTCTGGGACCCTCAGGCTTGTCCACATCCCCTATATCCATTCTTCTACAGATGGCCACTGATTGGTTGTGTACTCCAAGTGGGCTTAAAAACTATTCAAAACCTAAGCCAAACCCTAAGAACTTAAAGTAGCACCAAAAGCAAGCAGTTCTCATTATTCTAAAAATGAATTTATTTTCCTTTCAGAATAGCTAATTCTTTATTGACCCTCTCCAGTCTTATACACCGCAAAGTGGGTGAAATTCTCCCTAACCTCTGATGAAACCCAGGCAGGGAGCCCCCCACAACACTATATATTCTATTTTATGGAAGAGGAAAGTGAGGCCTTCAAGGTGAATCCTGACCAAGGACACACTTGTAGTAAGTGGCTGAGCTAAGCTTTGAACCCAGATTTTATGAATTCATATCCAGAGATATTCCCACACCATAGTCCATGCTTTCTTAATGATTGCATTGAGGCTTGGAAAGCCCAACAACAATTAGTGGAATGAGGGGAGAACTAACTTTTGAACATTTCTCCTGAAACTGTTCTCTAAGGTCTGCTATGATTTCCTAATTGCCAAATCATGCTGCTTTATTTCCTGTGCCCATCTTCCTTGATATTTTTTTTAATTTTTTAAAGTTTTATTGACATGTTTTATTTTGCTTTAAACTTAACATATTGCACCCACTTCATTTGAAATCTTTCGTAACAAAATAAAACAGGAAGACTAATAATAGAGACCTCATCTGAAAGTACAAGCACCATTTCACATCTATAGCTTTTCTTTCCCCAACTTTTAACCCTTTCTTCTAAAGACAGACTCTCCTTCCATGGTTGTTTATATGCAAGCCATTTAATTTCTCTGAGACTCAGTTTCCTTCTTGATCATGGAGAAAATAATACATGCTGCAAAGAGTTGTTGGGGGAATCAAATGAGAATATATAAATTGTTTTGTAAACCTTAATAGGCTAGCTATAGAAATGTCACCTAGGGTTCCGGGTTAAGATGGCGGCAGAGTAAGAAGCAGCTCTTAACCTCTCCTGACCGAAAAAACACACAAAACTCCTCAAGGGGACATAAAAACAAGTCCAGACAAACGGAGGAACCCCCACAACAGGGCACAGCATGGAAGGTACGTGGAATCGAGGCATTTCCATGCTATAAAGGGGTGAAACAGCCCTCACGAAATGGCGGGATGAGCAACCACCCCACCTCCACCCCTCCACACACATCTATAGCTCCGAAGCCAGCTAAAAAGAAATAGGGCAAGTTTGGGGCACCCATCGAGTCATTGGCAGTTCCGGGGCCTGTTCCTGAGAGCAGCAAAACTTAGGACCCCATTAAACCAAAAAACGCAGGCGAAATCTGAGCGCGGGAGCAGGACACAGGGCGCAGAGCGCAGGCTGAGAGCGCAGGCACTGCAGAGGCTTGGGTGGAGGCAGACACAGCCAGGAACTAAAGCCTAAGTGGGGAACCAGTGTGGACGGGTATATGACTGTGGAAGCAGCGCCCTGAGACTTGTAAAGAAACCTCCAGTAGAGGATCAAGCAAGGGGGTCCACCAGGGGGCTTGACCTTGGAAAAAACCAGAACTCAGACCTCAGGAGCCAATAGATCGCGGACAGACACTGAGCGCGAGGATAAATCTGAGAAGCTGCTGGGGTAACAATGGCTACTCAGTCTCAGGAAGTTCAGAAGAGAAAGAATAACAACAAGAAAAAGAAGTCTTTAACACTCGACAACTTTTACACAGAGAAAATCCAGACAACTGAGCAAACAGAGGAGTAGAACAAACAAGCATCCGGACCCTCCTCAAATAAGGAAAACTCCTCACAAGCTATGGAAGAGTTCAAAACTGAGATTTTGAGGAAAATGGAAGAGATCTGGCAAGAAAATAACTGTTTAAAAGGTAGAATCATGCAATTGGAAAGTGAGGCTCAGAAATTGAACACCAGAAATGACCAGATTGAAAAGGAATACCAGAAGTTTATGGCCGAAAACCAGAAGATTATGGCCGAAAACCGAAAGATTATAGCCGAAAATCAATCCCTAAAGGCTAGAATTGAGCAAGTAGAAACTAATGATCTCTCAAGACAACAAGAACAAATAAAACAAAGCCAAAAGACTGAAAAAATAGAAGGAAACATGAAATATCTCAATGAGAGAGTGACAGACCAAGAAAACCGGTCTAGAAGAGACAATTTGAGAATAATTGGTCTTCCAGAAAAACCAGAAATTAATAGAAACCTGGACTCCATACTAACAGAAATAATTCAGTAAAATTGCCCTGAAGTCCTACAACAAGAGGGCAATATAGACATTGAAAGGATTCATAGAACAACTGCGGTATTTGATCAAGAAAGGAAAACACCAAGAAATATCATTTCAAAATTCAAGAGTTTCCAAGCAAAAGAAAAAATCTTACAAGAAGCCAGAAAGAAACAATTCAAATATCAAGGAGCACCAATCAGGATCACACAGGATCTGGCAGCCTCAATGCTAAAAGACCCCAAGGCGTGGAATACAATATTCAGAAAGGCAAGAGAGCTGGGCCTGCAACCACGGATCAACTACCCATCAAAATTGACTATATATTTCCAGGGGAAAGTATGGGCATTCAACAAAATTGAAGAATTCCAGGTATTTGCACAGAAAAGACCAGGGCTAAATGGAAAGTTTGATATCCAACCACAAAAATCGAGAGAAACCTGAAAAGGTA
>NC_058132.1:295768564-295903755 GCF_016433145.1 Gracilinanus agilis
GGGGGGGGTGCGGGGGGGGTTGAAGGGGAAAGGTGGAGCATGAATCATGTAACCATGTTAAAAATGAATATTAATAAATGTTTAAAAAAAAAGAAATGTCACCTAGGAGTAAAATAAGATGAACATTTTAAAAATTGAAGTTGAAAGAAAATAAAACCAGAAAGAAAGGAATCTTTATAATATCTAATGAATTATTCATATTTGTAAAAAAAAGTCAATGAAAGTACAGGGTTAATGCAACTTAAATAAAGGTAAACTTGCTATCTCAGAATACCAGATCATGAAGGCAGAAGGAAAACAAAACCCCCAAGAGGAAATAAAAATGAAATCTGAGTCCCTGAAAAACAAATATTCCAGGGGCCACTGGGGGCTTGGCTTGTTTGCTTGGTTAAGTTCTCTTTTTAATTTCTTTTCAATGGGAAAGAAATTTTCATTATACGATGCAGCTAATTTTCCATCTTTTAACTCAATACACTAAAACAGCTTAACATACAAATTTTAATTTGTCAAATACCAAACATCTGCACCCTTGATTACAAACCTGGATTGAATCTCATTCTTTTCAGGCACCATATGTCATACTTTCTCCTTGTTTATGTAGTCAGATACAGGTATGCACACACACACACACACACACACACACACACGTGTATAGATGAAGATAGAGAATCACATATGGTACCCAGAAAAACAAGTTGAGTAGAAGAGCTGCTACAAAAAAGCCACAGAGAGTATAGTGTATGAACACAGTTTTGCACATATTCACTCATCCTGACATCCTGATGATTCATAATTTGTAGCTTAAATTATAAAATATTTAAATATAAAAATTTAAGAAATGAAAACATGGGAAAAATAAGTTATAAAAGTTTTTTCCCCAAAAATAAAATTGCCATGTAAAGTAAAATGAAGTAATAACACATGAGAAGTAAAGGTAGTGTGTGGCTCAAAAAATTAGTTTAAAGTAAATTGTTGTTCAATTATTTTTAGTGGTGTAGGACCCTTGATAGAGATATCTTTTCCAAGAAAACCCCAAATGGAATCATGAAGAGCCAGACATGACTAAAAAATACCCCTCAAAAATTATATACTGGAATGTTTGCCATTTCCTTCTTGAGCTCTTTTTATAGATGAGGAAACTGAGGCAAACAAAGTTGAGTGAATTGTCCAGGGTTACATGGAATCTGAGGACATATTTGAACTCAGGAAGTTAATTCTTCCTGATTTCAAGCGCAGAGCTCTATCCACTGTGCCACCTAGTTTAAAGTAATACATTTGTCCAATTATGCAGTCTATTGCTCTTCCACCAGTTTTTATCCATTATGCTACATTTCCCACCAGAACTTGCAAGTGTTTCTTGAATCTTCCCCCTAATTTCTATTTCCCTTTATTTTCAGCACCATGTTCTTTATTTCCTTGCAAGTGAGATAGCATCATATGAAAAAATCATTGGCCTACAATACAGAAAAGTGATGTTAGTCTTGGTTCTGATAAGAAGCAGCTACATGTATGACTTTATTCAAGTCACAACCACTCTGGGCATCAACTTAGTGGAATTCAATTCATGAACTTCTGGGGCTTCAATGGAAATTGAATTCATTGAGCAGACTGAGTGGGTTGTACTTAATTTGAGATCATAAGATTCAGAACTGGAAGGGACCCCCTTTGCTTACTAATGAGGAAATTGAAGCCCAAATAGGGGAAGTGACCCATTTGAGGTTCTAGAATTAATAAAATACAGAGCCAAGATTTGAATCCAGATTGTTTAAAGTCCAAATCCAGCAAAGATTTCTTCCGCAATTCAATTGAATTTGCTTTAGCTATATAGCAGGAATAATATTTGACATAGAGAATGTAAGGGTGAAAAATTAAAATAATTACCTGGTGTCAAGGAATTTACATTTTATTGCAGGGAGATGTAGGGGAGTAGGCAACATGCACAAAAAAACACAAAAGTCAATTCAAAGTAATATGGGGACAGATGGGCATTATATTTATATTTGTTTTTTTGTTTGTCCATGCATATATGTGTGTGTTACACAGGAAGAACATGAGCTGAGACTTAAGTATCACAAGGGGGCAGTGAAGAAGAAGGAGGATATTCAAGAGATGAAAAAAATAATTTAGAAAAGGCATAGAATTATAAGACATAAGGTCATTTATGTAGAATAGCAAGTAGGTCAATGTGGTTGGAATGCAGTAATTATTAGGAGTCATGTGAAATCAACCTGAAAGAGAGAGTAGAACCAAATTATGAAGATTGACTGATGCCAAGAAAAGAAGATGGTATTTTGATCTGGAAGCTCTAAAGTTTCTTGAGCAGCATAATCTTTGATGTATTTTAAGAACATCATGAGAGAAAGTATTGAATATCTAAAGCTGAGTTAGCACAGTGTAAAGGTTTCCAGTGATCAGCTTTTCAGTGGAGTTGAAACCAAGTAGGACTTCAGAGGCAAGGTAAAAAGTGAGCTGGAAAGTCCAATTCTTGCATTCCATAAGTACCATTCTGATATAAGGAGAGATTATCCATGAGGAGTGGTTAACAGTGCCAGATATTGCTGAAAGATAAAGAAAGATGATAAATAAAAGAATATCAGGGGATTTAGCAACTAAGAGATCATTGTTAACCTCAGAGAGAACAATTTTAGTTGGAAGCTAGCCTGAAAGGAATTAAGAAGTGAAGTGGGAAGATGAGAAAGTAGAAGGCAAGAAAATAGCCTTTTTCTAGTTTGGCTGTGTGAGTAAGGAGAGAAAGAGAATAATAGATTGAGAGGATGATAGGGTCAAATAAAAAGCCTGTGAGAATGAAGGCCATCTCAGTATGTTTCTAGACAGGAAAGAAAGAATAAGTGGATAAGGAGACATGAAAAGTTGGGGCAGATTTTGGAGGTAACAATCAAAAAAGTATAAGCTCCCACTGAAATGGGGATGGGATCAAAAGAAAAATTGAAGGATTGGCCCAGGCAAGGAGAAAGGCCATTTCTTCTGAGACTACAGGAGAAGGAGAGGGAGAGGGAGAGAGGGGGGGGGGGAAGAGAGAAAAAATAGTAGATGATGTTAAGGGGATTTAAAAAGATTGAATTTCAGGAGAAGAGGTTCTAGAAAATATTTTTGCTAACTAGATGCTAAGCTTGGTAATTTCTATATGATGATTTTAAGTGCTACCAATCCCTTTTAAATTCTATATCCAGGGTCAAAGTATTCTTCTCTCTGCCCTATTTATGGCTCTGCCATGGTCTCTTCCCTGCTTCAAAGTTTTCATTCTTAAAAAACATCTTAGTGCAAATAAATGTTTCAGGTTGCAAACCAATTTTCATTATGAGTAAATCTACTAAAATATATTATTAAAATACAAAACTGGTAGTTAGTAATAATTATTTTCTAATTTTGGTTTCACAAATTCATAAAACTCACTTGTTTTGTCGTTTTTATTTTATGAAATGTAGAAAACTATTCTTATAATCTTATAAAGGTATTATGTGAATCAATAAATAAGCTTTAGTCTAGTATTTTAAAATGAAGGTATGGGTAGGTAGAAGCATCAATTAGAATAAAAAGAAAACTTTCCATTTGCCTTCTTTTCTATATTTTATCAAATTCAATCAATCAAAAAATAAACTGCAAGCCTAATATATCTTAACAGTTTCATGGACTCCTCAGTTAATCAGAAGCAATCTTTCATATTGATCATAATATAAAACTAGCTGAGTTATAGAGACACATATCTTGTCAGTGCCTTGGCAAATGCAAGCTGCCTTTAGAAAAATACAGTAATGAAATATTTTCAAAGTCAGTATGCAGATCTCCAACTGCATGGCAAGTTAATGAGATGCATAGCTGGGGAATTAGCATGCATCTCAAGCACTGGTTCTGCATAAGAAACATAGCTGACTCTGATCTCATCACCTTGGCCATTTTTTACAGAAACATCTATCAGGAAAGAGAAGACACTCAATGTATTAAAACTTTCCACATCCACCCTTAGCTATCAGAAACAGGACAGGAGGCCATGTATTAGAGTTTGCAATACTAATAAAATATTTTGCAGGCAACATATTTAATCAGTCAAATACTGATTATTTTTGGTAGAGCCAAAATTCTGAGGTCTTACCACAAAGAGTGCTTTGTCAACACTGTTGGAATTGTCCTGAGACACAGCTAACTTTTTGGTTTATGGATTATGTGGTTCTAAAATGAGAATTTTCAACTTCATAGTAAATCAGCCTTGAACAAATACAAGCATGGAGAAAAGTAGGTTGTATATCAAGAAAGTAATATGTGCATGCCCCAAGGTTGGGTAATGTAAAAAAAAGCAGCAAGATGGAAATGATCTTGCTTGAAGCAAAGGGGTTAAAAAGTAAGGACAACACAGAGTCATTAAATATTTACCAACTATGAGAAGGTAAATGAGGCTGTCTTTGGTCCACTTCCCTAAGCAATTTTAGATCAGTCTGGCTATAATGAAAGAGATTTAGAATATCCAAATATTTGGCTAAAAACCCATTCACAAACTATCGTATCTAAGAACAATTTCCTCATAGAGAAGATGAAGGAATCAATGAAGACAGATGTTCTTCTTAATTCAGTTACTAAACAGGGAGGAATTAGTTGAGGCTATAAATGTGGTTTGAGGCAACCAATGATAACAGCCTTTTGGACCCTAAGGAAAGGAAGGAGAGAAATGAAGAAGATAATGAAAATGAACTTCAGGGAAAACAAATTTCATCAGCAACAAGACTGGCTAAATCCAGAATGATATAGGATTTTTTTAAATGCCAAATGAGAATGTCATAGAAACTGGGAAAGAGAAGACCACATGGATAAATAGAAGTAACAGAGAATTTCTGAGTCTGAATGAAGCCTCAGTCTCTGTGGCCTTCTCACCCTGGAAAGACCTTCTACCCCTACAGCCTTCTTCTCCCATCACTGACATTCTCCCATCAGTGAATTCATCTTGGAGCATTCATTTTGATAAAGGTTCCTAGACAGCCATCCTTCATTAATTTTCTGGCTCTGCTTCTGACTATATATACTTTGCCACCTTGTTCCCCACCTCCCAACAGGTACCTCCTCCCTCTCTTGCTTCTCAGCTCTCTTTTATCTAATGATTCTCATACCCTCTCTCCAGTAGAATACAAATTCCTGGAGGGGAGGAGGGACTATCTTTCTTTTTTCTTGTATTTATATTCCTACTACTGAGTATAGTACTTGGCACATGGCAATTGTTTAATAAATGCTTGTTCACTTGAACAAAAACCCTCATTATAACATACCTGAAAAGTAATCATGCAACCTTTGTTTTAAGACTCTTTGGGCAGTGGGCTGATGGGAAGGGTACTCACAGAGGCAGAAAATTTCTAATTTGGATAACTTCTTCAAAGAAAAGCTTTGGAGAGTAGGGTTTTTTCCCCTTCTTTTCATAGAGGAAAAGAAATAAGAAATTTTTCCTAACTTCAAATCTAAATGTTCTTTTTTGTAACTTTTTCTCATTAATCCTGGTTCTGTCCTCTAGAGTCAAATGGAACAATGTAATTAGCCATCAACATATCAATCCCTGAAGTCACAGATCTTGTCCTCCTCTACACACTTAGTTCCTTGGATCAATTCTTATCTAGCCTAATGAAACCTTTCACTATCCTGATTAGCATTCCCCAGGGTATTCTCCAGTTTATCCCTAAAATGCAGCTTCCAGAACCTGAAATTAATCATTTCAGATGTGGTCCATCTGGGACAAAGTACAGCAGAACTATTACTATTCTTCCCTAGTCCTTGATACTGGACCAATTTTAACAAAAATTATTGAGTAGTATTAACTCTGCATTAAAACACCTAGAGTGTAGTTTTTTCCAGATAATGCACTGACATGTCACTCCTCCTACCTTGCCCCTCTAAAGATGAAAAATAATAGAGGCACAAAATTAAGCTAAAACAAGTATATAGTTTATAAAAAACATGAAAGGTAACAGAAAATATTATTGAAGTTAAAAGGAGAGAAGTATCACAAAGACAAGAAAATATTAGTAATAAGAAATTATTGTAGGAGGCAGCTGGGTAGCTCAGTGGAGTGAGAATCAGGCCTAGAGACAGGAGGTCCTAGGTTCAAACCCGGCCTCAGCCACTTCCCAGCTGTGTGACCCTGGGCAAGTCACTTGACCCCCATTGCCCACCCTTACTACTCTTCTATCTATGAGACAATACATCGAAGTACAAGGGTTTAAAAAAAACTATACAAAAAAAAAAGAAATTATTGTGAAAAGAGATAAATTTAGCTGTTTTGCCTAGGTGTTTGCAAAAGGCATAAAATATTTTCACTTAACTTTGCCAAATACTATCTAAGATGGGAATACAGATGACTAAACTAGAATAAGGGAAGAAAATGGTCAAAGTACACTTGAACAGCTGGATCTATTGAAAACATCAATGCTTAATGATACCCACTTAGGGAGATTCAGAGTTTCCAAATATGCTTATAAATGTTTCCTTCATTCACTTCAGTCATCATACCTAACTGTCCTTTGTCTTTGAAGAATCATCTTGTTCAGGTGCCACCTACAGGTTAATACTCCTTTTCCCTAAAGTATACATCAGCACATTAATCAAATGAACCACCCTGTGGCCTAACAGAAGAACACTGGTCTTGGAGTCAGGGGACCCCAGAGTCAGTTTCTCACTAGCTGCTGCATGGCCATAGGCAAGTTGCTTGCCTCTCTGAATCCCATCTGCAGAGAATAATGCTTGCACTGTCTACTTCTCAATATTGTTTCAGGAACTATTTTCTAAGTTAAATAAAAATAAATTTAAGTTCTTCTGCTTCTTATATGCCCAGAAATGTAGGGGGAGCTAAATGGGATTCAAGCATGCCCTTGCTTAAAATATTACCTTGTAATTAAATTACTCTGTAAGGTTTTAAGGAGGCTAAGAACTACCTTCCCAATGTCTTTTGGCTAGGACTCGGTTCAGCACTATGCACAAATAATAAACTTTTAATAAACATATGTTGCATTAATAAATAAAATGAATTAATTTTTACTAACTCCAGCCAAATTGCTGGCACTTAAGGCAATGATATTTTCCAGAAGAAACCTCTCTTCTTTTCTAACATTTATTTCTGATTCCTAATCATGGATAAACATTATCTTTCTTTAGAAAAAAAACAAACACCTTACTTTCTGTCTTAGAATCAAGACAGAAGAGTAGTAAGGGATAGGCAATTGAGGATAAGTGACTTGCCCAGGGTCATACACCTAGGAAGTGTTTAGGGCTAGATTTAAACCCACTATCTCCCTTCTCTATGCTTAGATCTCAATCTACTGCACCACCCTGCTCCCCCTGAATATATCCTTCTAATGACTTCTTGCAAGAAGGAATTTTTGTTTTAAAGCTCTGTGGAGTAGGAATGAATAGGCAGGGAATAAGCATTTGTATAGTGCCTACTATGTGCCAGGCACTATGCTAAGTGGTTTTTATAAATATTTAATGTGATCCTCACAGCAACACTGAGGTATGTACTATTATTCCCATTTTATAGTTGAATAAAATGAGGGAAACAGAGGTTAAGTGACTTGCCTAGGATCTCATGACTATCCAAGGCTGAATTTGAACTCAGTTCTTCCTGACTCCAGACCCAGTGTTCTATCTACTATGCTATGAGCTGCCCCATAAAGAAAGAAAAAAATAAGCCTTTATTATTTATGCCATGTATTATGCTAAGGCAGTGGTTCCCAAACTTTTTTGGCCTACTGCCCCCTTTCCAGAAAAAATATTACTTAGCGCCCCCTGTTACATACTATCACTACCCCCTTACAGTTATTCACCACCCCCAAATGCACCCGTGGCCATTACCGCCCCCCTGGATTGCTGCAGCACCCACCAGGAGACAGTGGCGCCCACTTTGAGAATCACTGCATTGAGCTCTTTACAAATATCTCATTTGGGGGCAGCTGGGTAGCTCAGTTGATTGAGGGTCTGGCCTAGAGATGGGAGATCCTAGGTTCAAATATGGCCTTAGACACTTCCCAGCTGTGTGACCCTGGGCAAGTCACTTGACCCCCATTGCCCACCCTTACCACTCCTCTACCTAGGAGCCAATATGCAGAAGTTAAGGGTTAAAAAATATATATCTCATTTGTTCCTCACAACAATTCTGCAAGAGTTTATATAACTCAGTCCCCTGTAAGGTACCACAAAGTTAAGTCAGAAGTATAGTTTCTTAGGTCATGGGAACTTCTTTGATTTTGTGGAAGAGAAGCCTAGCTCCCTATCTCACCCAGTCTGGAAATATAATATCTACTTATTAGCCCAATCCCAACATTGATCAGCACAGAAACTTTGACCCACTTTCTTTCTGACCTGGACCAGTTTATCAACTTCCTTAGATAGTGTAATGATATTTTGCAAAGCAATATGGAAAGTAAAATGATGGACAGTTACCTGATTAGAACATGGAATGAACTGAACCCTGGCAGGAGTTGGCATGTGCCAGGACAGTTAAAACTCAAGTATATAAGGAAGGATTTGACCTGGGACAGGGTCTCCATCTGAGATATTTTGGGGCAGTGGGAAGCTGTGGTGGTGAGGGTAGGCTTTAGTTCAACTTGAATTACCAGCAACCTGTATTGCCAATTTCACAGTCCCAGATTCTGTGATACCTTTATACTGAATAACCTGTTCCTGATTCATACTCCAAGAAGAAGCAACAACATCTTTCAGCAAACCAACCTGATTTGGGTTGAACCCTATCTGGCCCAGCCAGGGTGGCAACTGGCAATTATCAACTGACAACTGACAAGCTTGATTACTTTCCATTCAAGTACCATCTTTATCATCATTAGCTTAGATTAAGAAACTCCTGTTCCCTCCTTCCCATTTATTGCCCTGCTCCCCTCCTAAGCCTGATAGCATTAAATCTTTGGACTTACCTAGACTTGTGTCAACTCTATATAATAAGGCTTAGTGATTATATCCCTGGGACTTTAGAGGGAAAGGAGAATAATATCAGTCATAACAAGATATAATCCACAGTCAACTCTAGTGTTATCCTACTATGCCAGAAGTCAGTTAGAAATATCTGTATAATTCTATTACCTATAATATAATAATATAATATAATATCTATAATCTATAATATTCAGATTTTTCATTTGGCTGGCTATTCTGGGACACTGTTATTCTGAAGTTGAGTTTAGCAGATTCACTACAACTACTTTGAGGGCCCTTTATGTTTCATTATCACAACCTCAGTGTTACACTTAGCCATTACCACACACAAACTCAGCTTCAGCTCCTCATATCACCAGGACCTTTATAACAATAGCCTTGTTGGTCTCCTATCCCCAAGGGCTTACCATGTGAATCCCAGACTTAGTGAAGATAATTGATGGCTGTAATACACTGTGACTCAGAATCCCCAAATGTGAATAATCCACTAGCCTTAGCATCCTTAGGAGCAGAGATTATAAACTAAACCTACAATGCCTGACCTGTAGCATTCTCATTTACCTTCTTATCCTATATCATTAAAGATTTAGCCAATTTGCTATACCACTATTGAAGATTTTCCCCCACCCCTCCTTTAAATTTATTTTCATTATTTTCTACATTTCTTTCTTCCTTGTAGTGCCCAGTATTATATAAATAAAATTAATCTGTAGGCTTATTACCAACTTTATAAGCATTTATTAGTAAAGAGAGAGAAAAAGCTGGAGAGAGAATGATAGGTTTCAGCCTTTCTACCTTTAGACAAAGTTCCAATTCCCCATTACAGCTGGCTTGCCAGAGATCAAGAGATATTAAGGTAGAGATCAGAGAAAAATTGCCAGCCCAGAGCCAGGTATGGAAACCAAGAGACCTCTCTTTGCTACTACCCTCACTGGTTTTAAACTCCTTCGTGGTGAGGTTCTGCTGGCTTTGGTTCACTGACACTGCAGCATCAGGGCAGCAGACATGTGACTGATTCTTATGTCCTACACTGGAATGCATGGTATCAAAGCTAGAATAGAGATCCCCTAGATATTTTATTTCACACACCAGAAATAAGGCTGGCTGGAGGCTCAAACACAAACTGCAGTTCTCTGCTTAATTCTTTAGCCACTCATCAATGAAAAATTTAAATAAGAACTAGAATTCCACTTTTTTTGTATCATCAAGAGTGACATGAAGAACATTATTGTAAATCTCACCTTGATTTTTCCTAGCAAAATCCTATTGCTTTTTATACTACATAGTTTAGACATGAATCTTTTAGTTAATAACTCATCTCCATTCCCTTTATTGATAAAAATGCATGCAAATTTTATCATGCATTCATGATCTTAAGTTGTTTTCTGTATATATACATGTAAACAGAGGTCAGGAGGTACAGATTTCCCTCTATTCTCTCTCTATCCCAGGCTAAGTACCTGAACATAATTAAACTTGAAAAAGGTTTGTTATCAATTATTAATATCTAGCATGTAATTCCTTTCCAAAATAGAACATTTACATGGTCATGCCTTCCTTTCTTTATAGATAACACCTATTCTCTAACTTACGATATAATACATGTATTTTTCTTAGTTATTTTCTATTACAATTTTTCAAGAACTGCCTGGCTTTTTATTGACACTGATATGGAAAGAGGTAAGAACAGATTTTAGTGTTTATTAAATTTTTCCTCTCCTGGGATTCTGGGAAGATGGCGGCTTAGATGTAGCAAATCTTAAAACTTCTGCACCCTTTCCACACCAAGATAGAAAATTATGCTCTTCAAGAAGAAAGAGGACCAAATCTAACAACAGGACAGAGCAGGGGGATCCTACTGCTGGACAGTTCAGGGAAAATACTCCATCTTGTCCCTCACCCCCTTTTTTTCTCTCTCTAGGTTTTAGCCTCAGGGCCCATTAAGCAATACAGACTAATCCAGGCTTAATACCATCAATTAGACAGACAAGAAGTTTTCAGAGAGCAGGGAAACTCAAAAACCCCTCCCCCATATACTACAGAGAACATACCTACAAATCTTCATTGCCAGATGGGGGAAGATCTTTTGTCAAAGCTCATTAAATCCATTTGCTTAAACTAGCAGAACAGAAAAGGAAAAAAATATGAGTAAAAACAGAAAAAGAGAAAAGAAATTACAATTGACAGCCTCTTTCCAGGAATCTAAAAAACAGCAAATGAAACAGAAGAAGATCAAGAAGCTCGAGCAAATTGGAGACAGGCTTTGGAAGATCTCAAAATTCAATTAACTCAAGAACTTCAAGAACTCAAAAAGCCATCGAGAGAGGCTGAAGACAATTTGAGAAAGGAAATACATGAACAAAAACAAGAAAATAAAGTCTTAAAAGCCAAAATTGACCAGTTCAAAAATGAAGAAAAGAAGGCAAAAGATGATATACAAAGAAAATCAGACCAGAAGGAGATGGATGACCAAAAAGCCAGGGATGAAATTCAGTCTTTAAAAAATAGAACTCAACAACTAAAAGCAAATGACTTCACAAGGCAGCAAGAACATATAAAACAAAATTTTTTTAAGTTTTTTTTTAAACCCTTGTACTTCAGTGTATTGTCTCATAGGTGGAAGATTGGTAAGGGTGGGCAATGGGGGTCAAGTGACTTGCCCAGGGTCACACAGCTGGGAAGTGGCTGAGGCCGGGTTTGAACCCAGGACCTCCTGTCTCTAGGCCTGACTCTCACTCCACTGAGCTACCCAGCTGCCCCCGAAAACAAAATTTTTAAAAAATGAAAAATTTGAGGAGAATATAAAATACCTTATTGATACAAGCAAAAATCTGGAGAACAGATCTCAAAGAAACAGTTTAAGAATTATTGGTCTACTGGAATATCATTACAAAAGAAAAAGTTTATACATCATCGTACAGGAAATTATCCAAGAAAACTGCCCTGACATTCTAGTGGAAATTGAAAGAATCCACAGATCACCTCCTACATTTAATCCACAACTGACAACTAACAGGAATATTATACCCAAATTCAAAAACTACCAGACCAAGGTAAACATTTTATAAGCTGCTAAGAAGTCATTGAGATACCAGGAAACCACTGTCAGGATAACAAAGGATCTGACTGCATCTACATTGAAGGACCAGAAGGCATGGAACATTATATTCCAGAAAATAAGAGAACTGGGTCTACAACAAAGAATCAACTATGCAGCAAATCTGTCCTTACCTATGTACAAACACTGCTTTCTGTTAAAGTATCAAAATTTGGATCCAGCTCATTAAAGCTTCTTTTAAAAATCTTAATATCAAAATTCTCCTTCATAATAACAATAGTTTACTACAATGATTCCCAAAGTGGGTACCATTGTACCCTGATGAGTGCTGCAGCGATCCGGTGGGGGCTATGATGGCCACGGGTGCATTTGGGGGCAGTGAATAACTGTAAGGGGACAGTGATAGTATGTTACAGGAGGTGTTAAGTAATATTTTTTCCACAAAGGGGGCGGTAGGCTAAAAAAGTTTGGGAACCACTGGTTTATTATAACCATAAGTAAAAAATAACACTGCAATATAAAAGAATCTAAAGGTCTACTAACCAATATACATAACTAAAAAAAAAAAAGAACTCAAAAATTGCCTAATTACCTACCTTTGTAGTTCATGTTAAGGATTTTCTCCATAAGTTGAAAATCTAAATTAAAGTAAGCAACAAATCTATTTTAAACTAAAGTTATGAAGGGAACATAGTTATTTCCTGTGTTTCAAAGTTTATGTGATATTAATTAACATGCAAATCTGTTCCTTAAAAATCTTTTATGTTTCTAGGAAGAATAAAGAATAATTTTGTTCAAAATCCTAGAAAAATTAAAGCAATTTTATAGAGATTTTGCATAGGCAATCATGTAAAACATATTTCCTTAGTAACCATCTTGTGAAAGAAACCACTAAATTTCCCCATCCCCCCAAAAAAGGAACTAAAGTTCCTAAAAGTACGCTTCAATCTGGATTCAGATTGCTTGAGTTCTTCCTCTGGAGTGAGATAGCATTTAAGATCATTAGGCCTTTGCAACTGTCTTGGATCATTATCTTGCTGAGAATAGCTGTCATTCACATCCAATTATTATACAATATTGCTGTTATTATATACAATGTTCTCCTTGATCTGTTTAATTCACTTTGCATCAGTTTATATAAATCTTTCTAGAATTTTCTAAAAACATCCTGCTTATCATTCCTTATAGCACTATGATATTTCATACCAATTATATATGACAATATGTTCAGCCATTCCTCATTTAGTGAGAATCTCCTCAATATCTAATTATTTGCCATAATGAATATTTCTGTACATATGAATCTTTTCCCTTTCCCTTTAACTCTTTTGAAATTGCTTTCCAGCATAGCTGAATCAGTTCACATCTCCACCAAGAGTGCATTAGTGTCCCAATTTTTCCACATCCTCTCCAATGTTTGTTTTTTTCTGAGCTAATCTGATAGATGAGAAGTGGTACCTTAGAATTATTTTAATTTGCATTTCTCTCATCAATAGTGATTTAGAGTAATTTTCATATGACTAAAGATAACTTTGATTTTTTCTTTCAAATAACAAAAATATGTGCTTTGTCATTTGAAGAATGACTCATATTCTTAAGCATTCGACTCAGTACTTTTTATTTTATTTTTACTCTAAAAGCTTTCATTTGTGCCCCTTTTTGGGGAGATAATTTATCCCATTCTACCATTCCCTTCTCCCAGTATATTTCTATTCCTTACCTTTTAATTTAATGTTTTTGTAATCATTTCATCATAATCACCTTACATCCATGCTCTCAGAATATGTATACTCCTTCTAATTACCTTAATAATGATAAAAGTTCTTAAAAGTTACATGTATCATCATCCAATGCAGGACAATAAACAATTTAACCTTATTGAATCCCTTATGGTTTCTCTTTTCTGTTTACTGTATGTGTTTCTCTTGAGTCATTTATTTGAAAGTCATTTTATCTATCTATCTATATCTATCTATTTATCTACACACACACACACATATATACATATATATATATATATATATATATATATAGAGAGAGAGAGAGAGAGAGAGACAGAGAGAGAGAGAGAGACAGAGAGAGAGAGAGAGAGACAGAGAGAGAGACAGAGAGAGCAAATATTGAGCTCTTGTCTTTTCATCAGGGAAGTCCTCTAATTAATTGAAAATCCCTTTTTCCCCTGGAGGATTATATTCAGTTTTTCTGGATAAGTTATTTTTGGTTGCAGTCCTAGCTAATTGACTTTCACTATTTCCTATTTCAAACCTTCTAATCCTTTAACATAGGAAGTGCTAAATCTTTTTTATCCTGAATATAGCTCCAAAATATAGGAATTATTTCTTTCTAGATAGTTGCAATATTACCTTCTTGACCTGAGAATTCTGGAATTTGGCTATAATATTCCAGAGAGTTTTCATTTTGGCATCTCTTTCAGGAAGCAATAGGTGAATTCTTAAATTTCTAATATGCCCTCTCATTCAAAGATATTGGGGAAATTCTCTTGCTAATTTCTTGAAATATGATGACTAGGATCTTTTTTTGATTATGGTTTTGAGATAGTATAATAATTCTTTAATTCTTTCTTCTTGATCTATTTTCTAGTTCAGTTGTATTTCCAATGAAATATTTCATGCCTTTTTTTTATTCCTTTGACTTTATTTTATTGATTCTTGAGGTACTATGGAGTTCTTAGTTTCCATTTGCCCAACTCTAGTTTTTAAGAAATTATTTGCATTTGGCCAGTTCTATTTTTTTATTTTTTTTAAGACTTAAAAATTATATTTTTTAGAAAAAATTTTCCATGGTTATATGATTTATGTTTTTACTTTCCCCTTCACCCCATCTTCACTCCCCATATCCAATGAATATTTCCACTAGTTTTAACATGTGTCATCAATCAAGATTTATTTACATATTATTGATACTTGCATTGGTGTAGTTGGTTCAAGTCTACATGTTCATTAAGGAGATTGATCTATAGTTTTCTTTCTCTGTTTATGATCTACCTGGCTTTGGGATCAGTACCATATTTGTATCATAAAAGGAGTTTGGTAGAACTCCTTCTTTACTTATTATGCCAAATAGTTTGTGTAGTATTGGAATTAGTTGTTCTTTGAAGGTCCAATTCTACTTTATAAATAGTTCTTATCCAGGTTTTTTGTGCTTCTTCTACCCATTTAATTGTATTTATAAAGGTGCTATTTCCTTCAGTTTGTATATATGCCTTCTTTAACAAGATGTTGAGTCTTTTCATTTTTTTTGCATAAATCACATTTCTTTTCCCAACATTTCCTCTATGTCTCATTTAATTTTTAGTCCTTTTAGAGCTCTTCCAGGAATTGGGGGGGGCTGAGACAAATTCATATTTTCCTGAAACTTTATGTGTAGTTATTTTGAATTTATTGTCTTCTGAATTTGTTCCTTGTCACCAAAGTAATTTTCCATGGTCAAGTTATTTTTCTTGTTGTTTGTTCATTTTCTAGCCTATTTCTTATTATAACTTTATTTTAAAAGTGGGTTTTTCTCTTAGGGTGAAGGGGGTCTTCTGATCTGTTTTCTGACCTTACCATTTCTGGGTGAGAGCTCCTGAATGTGCTTCTGCCACTAATTAACTACTCTAAAGCCTATTGCTACCTCCCTGGTGCAGCCTCCACCATGCAATCTGTGCTGGACTCTAGGTCTAACCACCCTCCCAGTGATACAGACTTTTCCTGCCAACATTCTAAGTTGCCCTTGGATAAAAAATGTTTTCACCTTGACTTTTTTATTGCTTCTGCTGCTCCATAATTTAATATGTGTTATTTTAAAGTTGATTTGAGGAGAATTTGGGAGTCCCTGCCATTACCCTGTCATATTACCTCAGTTCTTCTCCATTAAATCCTATCAGCAAATCATCTGTTATTAGTGATACTTCTTTGGCTATGTCAGAACATACAAGAATAGATGTTCTTAAATTAATGTAATCAAAATAATTAATGTTTTATGCTACCTTAAAATTTGAGTTGAAAATTCAAATGGAACTTTATCTTTAAATGATTAGAATTGACTATAGATGCTCATTCAGTGTTAACCACACAAAGACTAGCAGCTATCACTTTCATAATACAATAAATACAACCACAGATTTCCTCAAAAATTTTCCTCTTAAAAGTTTGATAATCTATTAACTATTGCACTACCAAACTTTTTCCTTTAGAATTTTACTTAATAATTCTGAACTGTGAATCTTTCATCTCAGATAAGTCATTATTTTTTAAAAAGGAAAGATTGTGAATCATCAATTTTAAAGTTTCATTTTGAATATAGTGAATCTGTAAATTGAAATTTTTCTGACTTACTAGGGTATAAATATTAAAATGCTTGCATTTTTCAACTCACCTAAAATTACCTATTGTCTTCTACTTATTTTTAAAGACAGAAGAATATTTCCTAAAACAATGCCTGCTGCCTATAATCCCTAAATTGGATGGTTTATTGCCCTCTTGGGAGGTTCCCTTTCTCTGTTGCTACTTGAAAAAATACACACGCATCCCTTGTAGAAAAACTAAATCTGAATACTCTTTACTGATTCCTTTCAAAGTCAGATTACAGGGTTTGATTTTTCTTTTTAAGACGTTTTTATCTTTTCATAAGAAAATTACAGTAAAATTTTGGTATCACTTTAAGGTTTATAAAATATTTCAAATGAGGCTGAGAAAGGACAAATGACTTGCTCAGGGTCACATAGCTAAATAAGTACTCAAGTTTATATTTGAAGTCACCTCTCTTTGAATCCAAGTCCAGCACTATATCCTTTGCTAGGTGGCTTTTTGAGTCTAGAGAACTTTCAACCAGCTGTAACCTTGGAGTAAAGATAAATTACGTGATTTTATCATTTTACAGAGCATTTAAAATTCAGTTACTCTTTAGTGGGCAAGGCTTAAGGGTTCTACCAGCATAGAATTTTCATCAGTTATTGTTTATTAACCTACTATATGATCGACATAAATAATTTGCAAAGTAAACATGCTTGTTTTGTTGGTATGCATGGTATTCAGTCCCAAGATAACTGTCAAGAACAAATAAATATCAGTGAACACTGACTGAATGCATTTGCAGGTTATTGTGCTAGATGATGAGGGTGATACAAAGGTATAAATGATAGCTGCGTCATTAAAAAGCTTGTGAACTGCTTTGAAAGCCAGGATTATGCATGTTTAAAACAACCCAAAAATGGTATGCATTATATAAAGTTTACCAATTTAGTAATACATATAATTAGTGCTTGAGGAATTCAAAACAAAAAGAAAGAAACATTACAGGGGGGCAGCTGGATAGCTCAGTGGATTGAGAGCCAGGCCTGGAGACGGGAGGTCCTGGGTTCAGATCCGGCCTCAGACACTTCCCAGCTGTGTGACCCTGGGCAAGTCACTTGACCCCCTTTGCCTACCCTTACCAATCTTCCACCTATAAGTCAATACACAGAAGTTAAGGGTTTAAAATTTAAAAAAAAAAGAAACATTACTATATTTTAAAATAGAGAAGGAAGAAATTCAAGAAGGTAGGAAGATGTTGTAGTCTTTGAAGAATAGCCAAATATATACAGGCAACAGAGAGAAGGAGGAAGAACATACAAACAAGGGAAATGGTGTGAGCAAAGGCATAAAATTGGGAATGATAATAGCATATTCATAAGATCATACGACTTTACACTAAAAAGGACCCTAGATTTATGACATCATAGATGGGGAGTTAGGAAGGTCTTCTGGAATCATCTCGTGCAAAGTTTTTCATCTAGAATCCAGAGATTCTTTATGTTGGAAGGTTAATAAATTTGAATGAGGGGAAAATGACATTTTTATTTTAAATAACTTCTATCTGAAATTTAGTATTTCCTTCAACTATTTAAAAATATTATTATAAAGACTTACACGAACTGATGTAGAGCGAAGTGAGCAGAACCAGAAGCCACAGTAACCACAATGCTATATGGTGTAAATCTGTGAAAGACTTGGCTGTTCTTTGCAATATGACTCAAAAAATTCCCAAAGGAATTATGATGAAAAATTCCATCTTCCTTCAGAAAAAGAATTCATAGAGTCTGAATCCAGATCAAAACTTACTCTATTTCACTTTCTCCATTTTTTGTTTTTTATTTGAGTTTTCTTCCACAAAAGGACTGCTATAGAAAATGTTCCATATGATTGCACATGTAAAATCTATATCATATTGCTTATCATCTCAGAAAGGCAGGAGTGGGGAAAAGGGCAGGAAGATTTGGGGACTCAAAAGTTTTGTAAAAAGAATACAAAAATTGTTTCATATGTCATTGAAGGAAAAAATTGAATAATATTTAAAAATATTATTCTGAGATCCACAACTAAAAGAAAGGTTAAGAACTCCAGAAGTGCAATCCCTGCTTACTTTTCAGATGAGAAAATTGAGAGTCCAGAAAGGATAAGAGAATAATTTAAGCTTCCTTACCAAGAAACGTAGCAAGATTTGACTACTAATGCCAGATTCTTTCTATTCCTTTTGTTTTACCACATATCTTGGTAAGAGGATAGCAGGACAGTTGAAGCAAAGAGCTCGTGTGAAGAATTAGTAGGTTATATTTTTGAAGATGTAAGTTGCAAATAAATGTATAGTGTAGAAGTCACAATTTGTCCCATTCTCTTACGAAACCCAGAGGATATTCATTTCTCAGAGAGAGAGAAGTCTCCCTAACACCATCTTCAGAGATGATAGACTGATCAGTCACTGACAATCTACTCACTTACAGAAAAAAGAAAGCACAATGTTTGGTTCAGATTTAACGCTTAGTTTTTTGTTATTTTTGTTTGTTTAATTCATTCATTTTTCCCTGTCTCTAAGAAAGGCACAAAATACAACAGTAATAGCCAATCAAAGATAATTTCTCTATTACTGGGGGAGAATAAAGACAGAGAATTTTAAATATACATATAGTTTGTGGAATTTACAATTTACGCACTATGTGAACAGTGGACACTTGAAAGATTACTCTTTTGTGGGTGGGGATGGCCCTATGCAAAATTGCAATGTTTAAAAAAAGTTTTCCTTTGGGTCAAACTTCCCTCCTCCTACTCCCATGTCTTCTTTAGGTTCTTTCATGACTCCCTAGAATGAATGAACCTAATGTCCTTATGGTCTTTCCCTTATCCCTGACTGCCCAGAACCTACCACTGGGTTTTTCTTAACCAAGCACAAATTGTATAAAATTTGGGGTCTTAGACCTCTTAACATCTTTTCCACTATAAAACTTTACCTATGGTGTATGAAGTTCCCAGAGAGTGCTAATGCTAATAAAAAGGTCAGTCAATAAGCATTTATTTCGCTTTTACTATGTGCCAAGAACTGCACTACACTGGAGAAGTAAAGAAAGGCAAATGACAATACCTGCCTTAAAGGTGCTTATAATTTAATCGGCCTGAGAGTAGGCACACAATCTGTAAACAACAATGTTCAGACAAGTCATTTAGAGGATAAATAGCAAATAATCAAATGACAGAAGGCATTAAAATTAAGAGGGATTGAAAAACTCTCCTACAGAAGGTAAAATTTTAAATGGGCCTTAAAGGAAGCCAGGGAAGTGAGTAAGTAGAGATGAGAAAGGAAAGCATCATAAGTATGAGGGACTGCAAATGAAAATTCCCAGAGGGGAGAGATGGAAACTTGTTCATGTCTTGTTCATGGAAACAGCAAAGTGACCAGTGTCACTGGATTTGATAGTACATGAGTAATACTACAATAATACATTCTTACACAAATGTAAGAATACTGGAAAGATGGGGAGGAGGCTAAGTTATGAAGGGTTTTAAACACCAAATATAGGATTTTGTAATTCATTCTGCATGTGATGGGGAGCACCTGGAATTTATTGAATAGGGGTAGGGTGACATCACTTTGGCAAATGAATGGAAGACAGACTAGGAAAAGACTTCTGGAAGGCAAACCAAACAATAGACTTTTACAATAGTTTAGAGATATGAGCCTGCTATAGTTATGGCAGTATCAGAGGAGAAAAAGAAATGCATTTGAGAGATGATGCATGGATAAAATCAAAGGTCTTGGTAACAGATTGGATGAGATGGGTTAAAGATAGTGAGGAGTTAAGGATGACACCCAAGTTGCAAGTCTCAGGGCCTGAGAGGACAGGGGTAACCTTTAAAGTAATAGTAAAAATTTTAGGAGTTCAGAGAAAGTTTGTGGGGGAAAGAGAATGAGTTCAGTTTTGGACATATTGAATGTAAGATATCTATAGGACATCCAGTTTTAGATGTCTAATAAGCAGATTATGGTTTGAAAAATAGACTTGAAAAATATTGACCAGAAGATAATTGAATCCAAACGGTATAGAGCAGGGGTCGGCAACCTTTTTGGCCATGAGAGCCATAAACACCACATTTTTAAAAATGTAATTTCGTGAGAGCCGTACAGTGCTCACAGTGTGGCTCCTGTAACAGCGCCTGAAAAGAATTTGACTTTATGGCTCCTGCAGAAAGAGCCATATCTGGCCCTCAAAAGAGCCAGATATGGCTGGAGAGCCATACATTGCTGACTTCTGGTATAGAGGGAGAACATAAAAGGGCCAAGGACAGAGCTTTGTGGGATAAGCAGGGTTTGCTAGTGACCAGGAAAAAATCCAGCAAAGAAGACTAATAACTGGGAGATTAATATGCTATCCATTTCTCAGACAACTTATTTATTTATATCTGAAAGTAAGGAAGGAAAATCTCTTTAAGTAAGAGTACAACCCTAGCTGAAAGCATTTTTTTCCTTTCAAAAAACAAAACAATTAACCAAGCCAGTATCAGACCAAGAATCTTATCCTAGAATATTTTTTAAAAAGAAATACAAGAATCCCAAAGAAATATTCTTATTCACATTACACATATATATTATGGCTAATAAGCCTGTTCAGAGACTAATTTATTCCAGAGATATGCTGATATTAGGGCTTTAACTTTTCCATTTCAACTCATTAAAGACTTTTTTTTGGCTTACACAGAAATTTATAAATCTTTGTCCAAGAACAAAGCAATTTATGCAGCTCCTCAGTAATTATTCAACAGCTATCCCCAACTGTAGTACATTTTGAGGTCAAAGGTCAGAGGGAAAATATAACCAGATTTGTAGCTGAGAACTTGAAGAAAAGGAAAAAGCTAGACAAAATTGAGTCAGGCAAAAAAAAAGGTGATGGAAAAATTTGGTGAAAAAGGAAAGGTAGAGATAGCCTAAATATGTATTTTCTATTAAATAAAATGATGAGCAGAATCTTTTGAAGGATGTGACTAGCACTCAACATCAGGTTTCTGGATACTATAGAAATCGCCTTAAAGCAATATTGACTCAAGGTACCATCAAAACCTCACTAAAATAATAATAGAATAAAGAGAAAACTTAATAATTGGAATAACATAAATATTCATCTTAATTCTGCAGCTGTGGTTTTTGTATGGCTTCATACTTGAAATCAGGAGTTACAAACCTTCAGAGAGCATGATACCAATATGAAATTAGATACAAAAAAGTAATTTATCAATGCCACATATTTTGTTAAAGTTGCCTTAAGAGCAATCTTTCTTTCTTTCTTTCCCTTTCTCTCTCTTTTTTTGTCTCTAGGGAAAAGAGATGTGTCCATCATTAAACTTCCAACCAACAAGGGCTCTCTGTTCATACTGTGGGGCTAATCCAAAGGGCTGGAAATCACAGCAGGTCTATCGTAAGACACAGCAGGTGTATAGTCAGGTTGAATTGCTTTAATTAAGAACTTTTTTTTCAAATGAAAGATTGTTCAACACGAGCCAATATTTTTTCTTTATCCTAGAATGTGAATGTACAAGGAAAAGTCACTGGAAATTCATTTAAAAGTAAGGCTAAAAAAAAGAGAGTTCAAGAAAGGCATGAGTAAATAAAAGTGGACACCTGTTTAATTGGCCATGGTTTATACTTGTACCATAATTCTATTATTTTTATCTTCTAATCCAATTTATTTAAATGATGTAACATGATGTACTTTTGGCATGCTGCCAACTGTCATTATTCATTTTTTTTCTGGGTGAACTATATGAACAGGTACAGAATCACCCACTAAAAACTTTGAGGCTCTGTGTTCAGAATTAATGTTCCCTTTAGGGTAAAACTTTGTTCTATGAGTAACTATTCATCAAATCCAAGGTCAGTATTGCACCATCAATTGTGTTTTCTTTTCCTTGTCACATGAAAAGTTAGTGACTATGTTTGGGGAGGAAAAAAATTCCCAGACAGAAAAATAAATTTCTATTCCAGTAAGATGTAAGCATCATAGAGTCAGGGATTATTCCATGAGTATCTCTATGTCACTAGTACCTAATGAAGTGCCTCACAATAGCAGATGCTTACTAAATATTATGGAATGAAACTGAATAAACTCTCTTGATGTGCATAACTGGGTGAACTGATGACCATCTTTTGTAATGCAAGTATTAAAGAATTCTTCAACTGCTCTGGTAGCTATTGGTGAAGTACAAAAATATAAGGTGGATAGGTTTTTGTTTTTCTTATGATATTGCAACTTTCTCATTAAAAAAAAAACAACCTCAAACCTTCTGTCTTAGAATCAATAGTAAGTATTGGCCCCAAGGCAGTAGAGGAGCACAGGCTAGGCAACTAGAGTTAAGTGACTTAACCAGGATCAGGAAGTATGTGAGGCTATATTTGAACCCAGGACCTCCCATCTTCAGGCCTGTAATTTTCTTATAATATATAATAAAACATGTAACCTCATAGTATATTACCAAAATCAATACTCTTATCTCATGGTCATTGATTTAAAGATGGAAAGGCCCTTGAGATAATCTCCTCTATTCCTATTCATCTCATTAATTATAATAAAGTTATATGAGATCAGATAACATGAGAGTAATCTGGGATTCTATCCACCAAAGTATTTGCAGATCAGAAAGTCTAAGAATCATTAAGCTAAGAAATAATGACTTAATTCTCTAGAATCAATAGATCTTATCCTGAGGACTGTGAATTAATGAGTAGGAAATAGGTAGATAAGTAAAATGATAGATAGATAGATAGATAGATAGATAGATAGATAGTCAGATGGAAAGGCAAATGGATATAATTATGTTTTGATATAATTAAATCTATTGAAATTCAATATATTTTATTTTTGAATTTAATAAAATGATTCAGAGATGGAATTATTCAGTAGATTTTTTCATATTATAAAAAATTCCTAACACAAAAGGGTTAATAATCCCTATTTTTGGCTAAAAATTACTCAGTTCCAATTCTTCTATTCAAGGATCTCTCCAGAAATTTCAAGTAGCACCATAAAACTCCTGAAACAAACTTAACTTAATTATACTTCAATTTAGAAAAGAAAGGAAAAAAATATGATTCAAATAAGGATGAAGACCAGTCAAAAATTCAGTATCAGGTTGTGGTATGGTTCTTGAGAAAGATAATTTAGTCTTATAATAGAGTGTCATCATTTACTTCTCAAGAATCTAAAAGTTTTTGGCATTATTCCATATGCTTTTTAGAAGTATCTCTCTTCAAAGAATAGTATCATGTATAGATATCACCAATAGAAAGGACACAAAATGATCACAAATGACCTGAACAGACTCAGATGACTTGATGCAAAGTGCGGTGAGAAGATAAAGGAGAATGTTAACAATAACAACAACAATGTATGATGATCAACTATGAATGACAACTATTATCAAAAAGGCAAGGTCCAGAACAACCCCAAGAGATTGGTGAGAAAAAAAAAAAGTTCTCTACCACCATAGAAGGAACAGATGGAGTTTAAAGGCAAATTGAAACATACCATTATTTACTTTATTTCCTCCATGAGTTTTTCTCTAGAAAAATCAATGTGTCTTCTTTCAAACCATGACAAACATGGAAATATATATTATACGACAGATAATATATGTGCAACCTATATCTTATTGCCTGCCCTTTTAGGGAGGGGGTAAGAGGAAGAGGAATAAAGAGAATAGGGATTGCATAATATCAGAAAATGATATTTAAAAATTGTATGTAAACATGTAATCTGGAAAAAATAAAATATATCATAATAAGAATAAATAAAATGTAAAAAATCAACAAAGGACCTCATTAAAATAGATGATACTGACGGGATAGTAAAAAGGATATGCGAACCTAAAATGAAATATGTTCAATATAAAAGCATTAGGAGTTAAAATGTGATACCCATGGAACTTCTAGAAACTTTCATTTTAGGAGATATAAAATTTTTTGATCAGGTGAACCAACATATGATAGAGTAAAGAATAAGAAGCTTGATTAAGACATTCTAAAATAAACCACCATAGTTTCACCAGCTGCAGAAAAACTGAAGTATCTGCTCACAGTATTACGTCTTGGCCAAGACATATCTTCAGAGGATTTTTACAGCCCAGGAAGAATGATGAACTCTCAGGAGTAGCCTAGAATCTGGCACAGATATCATTGGTTCTCTCCTGTTATATTCAGCAACCACTCTAATGGTCCTAAAGAGACATTTTAAAAGAGATTTCTTTTCCTTCAGCACATGGGAGAAACACCTGAAACAAATGATTTGGGTCTGTTTCCCATCTCCTTTGGCAGGAACAATTTCTTTGAAAGACTACTCTACTGAAAAATCAGGGTTCAGCTCTGCAGCTTTGTTTTTCAGGAAAAGTCTTCATGGACCATGAACTCAGGTGCTAAAATCACAACAGAGGAAAAGCCAAAAAAGAAAGACTTTTGCCTCATAGTCCTCAGTCTAGTGCCTTCACAATATTCTGATGGAACTATCTAAAGAGCTTTCTGAAATCAGTCACTAAAGCATATGCATGAAACCAGTTTTGTTTCTAACAACCTTAAAAAAGTAGATCTGGAGCAAGACTTTTTCCTAAGGAAGAGAATTTTTTTTCAGTCGATCTGACAATACAAGGAGGCAGGTTAAAATTTAAAATAGCATTCTGCAGCTAGCAGGGGCCTTAAAGATCACCCAGTGCAAGGACTTTGTAGATATGGGAACTAAAGTCCATAAAGGTAAATTAACTGAGAGTCAGAGCCAGGATTCAAATCCATGTTCTAAAACCCATGTTCTTTCTCTATTCACTGTCCTCATCTAAAGGTCGGTGCAGATTAGTAATAATCATAATTTTCACTATGGGCAGTGATAATGCAGTAATTTAAATCTTGATACAACAAAGCCTCTGTTTCACTTTTTAAATTACTGCTATCTCTAACCTTCATTTAAAAAGAATGAAATATGCTTTTAAGGTTCATCATAAAGATATACATTGAATCACATATCGAGTTTAAGGCTCTTATTCTCTTCTACATGATGTCTGCTTTACTGGACCCCCCTTCCCAAAACAAACAATACTAATGAACTCTCCAGAATAGTTATGGGACTTATAAGGATAAAGGAACAGGAAACAAATTCCTTTACTTTTTTCTATCAGTCTCAAGTTGACTAAGTTGTCATTCATCATCAGGCCAGCCAGTTTTTAACTGGTTTTATGACATTGCTTTTTGGCCCAGTGTTGAATAATAGATCAGCTTGCCAAGACTAGAGAGTTCAAATTTAACATAAGAAAGATTTCAGGCAAAATTCTGAGGATGCAAAATGTCCACTGTGACCTGAAAACATCAGAATAGTGATGAACACTACTCAATCCTAAGCCTATTCTTTTCAATTAAAAATATTTATCATGTCTAAAAATACAAAGTTGTGCTTTAGATTGAGAAAGAAAAATAATTTAGGGAAAACATGATCATCTTTGCCCTGATGGAACTCAGAGTTTAGTAGATAAACATGATCTATTTATAAAAGCATAATTTATAATTCTTATTTTATTCTTATATAATTCTATATAAGTTATAATTCTTATGAAAATTTATTTCTTATTAATTATAAGAAAATATAATATATAAATACTACTAAATAATAATCAAATGTCAATATATATATATATATCTATTAATACTATGTGAAAGGTACTTGCTAAGTATTGGAAAGGAAGGAGGAAGGAAAGAAAGAAGTTCTTGTCTTTCAGGAGCTCTTAATCTAACAAACACAAAAGGAATATGAAAAGAAGACAGGATGGTATCTGAATCTGGAGCATAGTGGAGATGTAAGTCAGAAAAGAATGAGAATATGTCTGACTGAGCTCTTTCTTTAAATGGAGTTTATGGCTGTATCATCCAATTAGTGACAGAGGGTAGCAATAAGGTAAATAAAAGAAGGAAGGTAGAAGAGGATTAAGAACACTGAATTTAGACTAACCAGAGGACCTGGATTTAAATTCTGTCTTCGTTAATTGGGTAACTCTGGGCCTTTGTTCCCTCATCTATAAACTGAAGATGTTGAACCAGTCTTATAAAGGTTCTTCCTAGTTCTTAATCTATAATTTTAAGATCTTCTAGTTAGGACTCAGATCTTCCTAGATGAAACAATGTACTCAAATACCACGAAGTGACTATGGCTCAACTCCAAAGTATTCTACCAAAAGAACTGCATAAAATCATGACCATGAACAAATGTTTTACAAGTTATCACCTGCAAAAAAATTAAGTCCAACTTCTGCAACATCTTAGCCAAGATACATTTGGCAATAGCAATCAAGGGCTCATTACCAGCACTTCAGCCCCTAATATTCCTTGTCAGATTCTCCCTGGTAACTTCTCTTTAAGAAAGAGCAGGAATGAAATGACAGCAGAAGCAGCACTCTGTGCAAGGTTGGATGCACTGGCAAAGACATCTGGGGAAAGTTTAAGCACCTGCCCCTATAATGCTTAGCAACAGAAGAAGTAACTAGTTTTTATTGCAACTGATTTTGGCTATATAAAGCCTCCAATAAAATAAAAAATAAAGAAATACCGTTCCCAAACCAACTTAATGTTTCCCCCCCCTTTAAACCTGTTTACTCCTTTAGACTTCAGTATTTAAATTAGTGTCACCATGATTTACCCAGTCTCTTAAGTATTGTAATCTTAGTGAATCTTTAACTCTTCTCTCCTCTTTCATATTCAGTCATATGTCCTGTCATTCTACTGCCATTCTGTTTTGTTATGAAAGAAATATCTCCTTTATGAGTTCATGTGGTCGGTAACTGCTGCCAAAGTTGATTTACAACAATGCAGAAATTATAGAGATAAAAACAGGTTTTATGATGCTTAAGCATAAGTTCAAATCTCAGACCTAAAAATAAAACTGAATAAAGATTAAGATTTTAACAAGGCTTCATATAGACAACATTGTATCAGTGACAAAGAAATAATTCTTTTGTACATCCTCTTACTTAGTCCATAAAAGTTAAAAAAATACATTCATATTCCTATGCTTTTTTCAAAGTCATAAAAGTTGAACTTAGTTAAGGAAAATTATAATCTCATACACCCTCTAAGGAAATTAACCTCAAGACTCTATAGGCAAACTGAGATTACAGATTAAACTGCCTTTAGAAGGTTCCCAATAGACCAGAGATGGGCAAACTCTTTAAAGAGGGGGCCAAAGGAAAGGAAATGCTTGTCTGTCAGTCTGTTTCTAAGGCAACTCTTTCAAAGTTCCATTGTATTGTATCCTACTCACTGTATTCGTCAGATTAGGAATAATGTCGGTGGCCTAATAAAACTTCAGGGGGTCATATCTGGCCCGCAGCCTGTAGTTTGCCCATCACTGCAATATACTGATTGAAGAGGAATATTTTCATGTTTGGCTTTTATCAGAGGAATGCCAGTCTGTCTTAACCTTATTATTCTAGAAGTCAGGTTTTGGTCAGATGAGGTTAATATTAACAAAAGACAGGATTTTAGTTAACAAAAAGTTGGAGGAGAAATTATTCTGAGCTCCAAATAATAAAAATAATAAAAGAAATCTCATATGAAAAATTATTACCCAAGTCTCTTCATTCCAGCTCTTTCAGTATCATAACATGAGAAAAGCAATGAATCTGCTAAAAAAGCAGAGGACTTGATTTTAACTCTGACTCTACTACACTAACCTTGTGACCTTTGAATGAGTCACTTCTTTGATTTAAACCTATTTTTCCATTAACACAATTATCTTTAACATATCTCTTTTTCCTCTAAAGTCATAAATTCATTCAGCAAGCATTTGTTATACAGGTGATACAGGCTAGGTACACTATTAGGTACTGGAGAAACAAAGCCAATACAGCCACTACCCTGGAGGATCTATCTTAAATCAATATTATTAGTTTTTATTTTCTCATCCCACTACCCTAGAATTTGCCTTCAATAAAAAAAAGTAAAATCAGTCCCTGCTCTCAAGGGGCTCACAATCTAATGAGGAAAGACAAAACTCAAAAGAAGCAAAAAAGCATTAAGTGGGGAAAAGAAGATATCTGAATCAGAGACAAAGGGGAGAAATCAATTTGAGAAGTCCCAAAGCAGTGTGGCTAGGTGAGAAATGAGGAATGTTTGAACTGTGTAGGAATATTTTAACAGGCCTTTAATAGACTTTACTATTTCTACTGTCTTTCTGCTTTCAATTTATCCACCGCCAGAATAATCTTTCTTATAATTTGGTCATGTAATTATTCTGATCAAAAATCTTTATTGGCTTCCTACTGCCTGAAGAGAGGTCAGAAATGACCATTCTTCCACTTTATGCTTGTTGAACTCTTGATTATTCTTTAAGTCTCAACACAAATATCACCTCTTCCACGAAGTCTTCATTGATTTTCCCAAACTGAACAGTACACAGCAATTTGCTTTATACTGCTTTAACACATAGCATATGTTACTGTGTATAATTATGTATATGTCTGTTTTTAAAATCCATAAGGGAAGGGGTTATTTCATATGTACTTTTTAATTTTCTCCCAACACCACCTAAAACAGTATTTTAATAAATGTTTATTAATTAAATGAATGAATGGATAAATGAGCTCATATGCCATTTCTTTCCTCTATCACATTGCCATGAGCCTGAAAAAAAAATTTAACTACTTTTTCTAATCCTGCTACAAACTATATTTAAAAAACTCTTGTCTTTGAATTAGTCTGTTTGGTAACAACATTGGCAGGAATATAAGCAGTCAGATGAAGGTCAGGTAGTGGGAAGAGAGTTGATGAAATATTGTAATTGCTAATTAATTGATTGATTTCCCCCAAAGGGAATGAAGTAAGATTATAACATGGTTCTATGTCTGTGCTTTTCCTGTTAGAGAGAGAAAAAAGCAAGGGTGGCCAGTATCCCTAGAAATCCCTAGAAAGCCCTATTCAGTGGTCTGACTTCATGAATTTTCCAAGCTAACTGTGGACACCATTTAATCCTGTCTTAGACTCTTCATTAAGCCCCCAGCCCCTAGGAATACAAACTCCTAGCTCCTTACCAATAGTACCTCCATCAGTCTCAATTACCATAGTAAGTCCAAAAGGAAAGATGGTCGATTTTCAAAGTAACCAGAAAATAAGTCACCAAAGGATTCCACACAGTGAAAGGTAACATCTTGAAGAGGGACAGAGAGCCAACTATAAATGACTCGAAAGTTACATGCTCCCTGTAGGAAAAGTCTCTGAACACATGATTCATTCTCCCATTTTTGCACTGCAGTCTGGAGCTTTCAAAAGGTTTCAAATAATTTATACCTGGGCACAGGCACACAAATACACACACACACACACACACACACACACACACACGCCAGTATTATCTCTTCAGTATCTAGCAGATGCAATTTAGAAATATTTAAACATTCTTGAAACACCCCAAAGCTAAACTTGAAGAGAAAGCTCTTATTGATCCTTATTAACTTAAACAGAATACAAATCATGATCTTTTTATTTCTAGCCTTAACATTCTCTAGCACACAGGCCAAATGACTAGATGTAAAATGTGTCTTTTCCAATGACATTAGGATCCTTTTATCATGCTAGTGTTGGAGGCAGGATAAGTACCTACTTTTTTATTTGAAATTTTTTATTTAATTAATTGATTTAGAATATTTTTCCATGATTATATGATTCATATTTGAATTTCCCTCCCCTCTTCCCAGCCCACTCCCATAAACACCTACTTTAAATATTTTGTATTATAATTATTTTCTCAGTTATACATCAAGAGATATGAATAGGTATGGTATATATCTATAACTATATCAGCGAAACCTACTAACATAACATATACATCAGTTACTATATTATAAAATAATCACATGTCATATAATTGATACTTTGTATTTTTTGGCTCATAGTGAAATAACATATTGTTTCAGGAGTCTTGTGATATCTGTTGCAGGAAAAGATATTCCTATCAGACCCATTACTGGATGATAATAGAGGTCTAAATAATAATAAAGGTTTTAATAATTTATTTTGTTATATAGCAAGTGTCCCTCTAAGTGAAGAGGAAGGTTTCACATTTCTCAACTACTCTGTTTCAGTTCAGAAAATGAATTAAATATTTAATGTGATGTTTCTTAATATTTAATTATAGGCAAATCATATTGGTTTTTGCCTATTCTTTGTGCGCAAAAAACAGTTGTCAAATACCACATAGAAACATTTAAAGTTTCTCCACAGATCACCATACTGATTAAAAATGAAAGAAAATTGTTAGCGAGATATAAACAATAATAATCTTGATAATGAACATCTTAAAGCAATAAAACAATATCAGATTATCATAAAAGATTAACATAATTTTTTTGTTTAACAAGAGGTTCATAATTCTCTTTAGGATGTAGCCTACCAACAAGTAGCAGTAGATACATTTTCTAACTGCTGAAGTCCCTGAGGTTCAACCTGCTTATAGGGCACAGGTAGCTAAGGTTCATTTCAAATCTTTTGTCTCAACTCCAACTTACTCCTGCTAGCCTTATCACAATATATTGATAGAATCCACTTGGGAATTGAAGAAACAGGAATTTCAAAGGGTTATATAACTCTAGACTCTTAAATAGGGTCCTTTTCATGTCAGCCTTAAATATATCTCATAATGGTAATTGGGATCTTACTCCATTCATTTTCTCCCTTTACGTAATGTGTCTTCTTAACTGAAATTTAAGTCTGTTACTTCTTGCTCTATCCCTGTTGGTGGGAGAGAATAATCTGTTCCTACTTGATCTATACTTATAGAATATTCATTTCTGTAAAAATTTTTCTTAGGAATTGCTTATTAAAGTTAACAGCTCAAAAATATAAATGAAAGTCTATTATGATAAAGATTATTCATTTCAATACAAAACACTAAATATACATAAGCTATTTCTCTATAGTACACAGCTTAAACACTACTTTTAGATTATGTAATTTAAATGAAATAACTCTCTAGTTTAAGATACTCTTATTCCCTTCTCTGAAGTCTCTTTTTAGTACCAACCCTTTAGCTCACAGTATGTGCTGAAAATTATTGTCTACATTTCTCGCACTTTCAAAGATGTGCAATCACATCACAATTGTCAGACACAACTCTACTGTCCTGCCAATTGTACTATGATTCTCTTCAAAGCCATCATTCCCACTTTTTAAATGCTCTCCTAGTTTTCTTATAGTCAATTTTATAGGTCTTTTCTTTTTTCCCCAAGTTATTTTTCTTCTAATGCAGAAACTAGCCAGAAAGTAGCAGTTTAAATCCTCCTCAGATTGACCTGACTACAGAGACTAGTCTGGTCTTTGGACCACATTAAACCTTTCCAAAAATATTTGATCTTTATTCTGCATCATTCTCCATTATTATGAGGGTTGGCATAGTATAGATCTCGGTTTCTAAGAATAACATCAATGGTTTGAGAACCAACTCATACGTGCAAAATGACAAGGTGCTTCACTTACATAAGCCTCAGTTTCCATAGCTGTAAAAATGTAAAGGGTTGAATTAGGTAGCATCTAAACATGTTTCTAGTTCACTATGTACATTTCCCAATCTCTAAAAGTTCTGAGTAATTATATCTTCGGTCACATCAAATGGAATTTCCAGCACAGAAATTCACTAGACCTTTAAAATGTTCCCTTGGATGGATATTGAAATGACAGCTTGTGATGAACCCAATAACTCATTTAGCTGGGGCAGAGTTCTAGTGAGGCTAAGGTCACAGGTTCAATACACATATGGTACTGACTTGACAACAGAAAACAACTATTCCACATTCCTGATGAGGAATTTCAAAGTACTTGCTATCAGTTTTAAGGAGGTCTAGGAAAAATAGCATGGATGGTTCAGTATAAATCTACTACAACTTGTCATGGAAAACCATTCTCTACTCTCTAGATTAAAAAAGAGAATAAAGCACTTGTATATGAAAGAGGAGGAAAAAGAGGAAGAAGCAGAAGAAAAAGGAGGAGGAGGAGGAAGAAGAGGATGAAGAGAAGTAGGAGGGAAAGGAGAAGGATGAGAAGGAGAAGGAGGAGAAGGAGAAGGAGAAGGAGAAGGAGAAGGAGAAGGAGAAGGAGAAGGAGAAGGAAAAGGAGAAGGAGAAGGAGGAGGAGGAGGAGGAAAAGGTAGTATTTAATTTATAAAGTATTAAGGTTTATAAAGCAGTTATATTCACAAATACAGAGAGAGAGAGAGAGAGAGAGAGAGAGAGAGAGAGAGAGAAGGAGAGAGAAAATTACCTCATCTAATCCTCATTACAACCCTAGAAGACAAGTGGTATTGTTATCTCAATTTATAGAAGAGGAAATTGAAGCACAAAGGTATTAAATTATTTGAACTCGTTATCATGGCTAGGAAGTGTCTCAGGCAAGATTTGATCACAGATCTTCCTAACTTTCTAACCCAAAATCCAAATCTCTATCCATTGCCCCACCTGGGAGGTGAATAAAATGTTCCCAAGACTTTTCAAGCCTGGCAGTTGCTACTTACTTTGAGTAATTCATCTTGAAATAAATGATATCATAAAGAACCTAAAATAATTTGGAAGATAATGATATCCTTGGCAAGAAACTGAAGATTTAAGGGGAACAGGTGGTTTTACTTCATATATTCAATTGAAGACAAAGGCTTCAAAAGAGAAGAGCAGTTTGAGGAAATAAATGCATTAGTTAAAAAAAACCTATCAGAGAACAAAATTTAGATTTCTAAATCACCACTTAAAATAGAAAATTGACAGACTTTTGATCAAATATGAATTGCATGCAACAAGAGCCAGTGGGGAATGAAATGATTGTGTGTGTGTGTGTGTGTGTGTGTGTGTGTGTGTGTGTGTGTGTATTCCTGTGAATTGAGAAAGCATCAAGGCTTAAACCAAAAAAGGAAAGAGAAGGAAAAAATTGTCCACATTTTCTTCCAAGCCAAATATCATCAGCAGTAGCAGGCATGACATAGAAAGCAAAACATGAAGAGACAAGAGCAATATTAAATGATATGTACATGTGTATCAGATATGCACAAAAATTTCATTTGCCATGCCTAACTGCCCACTCTACTCCCAAGCTCCTCAACTCAGATGTTTCACACCAGCTATGCTTAGCATTTCTACTATGTCTTCTGGAATGTCAGATCCATTATAATAAGAATTTTATGTTACACCTTTTTCTTTCTCATTCCTTTTACATTCTGATGCTCACTGAAACTTGTCCCCTAGGATAACATACTTTCCTTGGCCACTTTCTTCAGTAGTTCATATAGTTTCTATCTTTTAAACATATTTTTATCTGGCTGGCAATTTGGAACTATGCTCAAAGGGCTATAAAAATGCCTGCCCTTTGATCCAGCCATACCATTTTTGGGTCTGTACCCCAAAGAGATCATAAATAAACAGACTTGTATGAAAATATTTATAGCTGCTCTTTTTGTGGTGGCAAAAAACTGGAAAATGAGGGTATGTCCTTCAATTGGGGAATGGCTGAACAAATTGTGGCATATGCTGGTGATGGAATACTATTGTGCTCAAAGGAATAATAAACTAGAGGAATTCCAGGTGAACTGGAAAGACCTCCAGGAACTGATGCAGAGTGAAAGGAGCAGAGCCAGAAGAACATTGTACACAGAGACTGATATACTATGGTAAAATCGAATGTAATGGACTTCTGTACCAGCAGCAATGCAATGACCCAGGACAAGTCTGAGGGATTTATGGTAAAGAATGCTACCCACATTCAGAGGCAGGACTGCAGGAGAGGAAACATATAAGAAAAACAACTACTTGAACGCATGGATTGAGGAGGACATGATTGGGGATGTAGACTCGAAACTACCACACCAATGCAACTATCAACAATTTGGAAATAGGTCTTGATCAATGACACATGTTAAAACCAGTGGAAATATGCATCAGCCATGGGTGGGGGGAGTGCGGGGGGTGAAGGGGAAAGTAGGAGCATGAATCATGTAACCATGTTAAAAATGAATATTAATAAATGTTTAAAAACATATTTTTATTTCATTGAATATTTTCTAACTATGCATAAAAATTTTTAACAATCTTTTTAAAAAGTATAGACCCAAATTTTCTTCTTCCATCATGCCTCTCTCTTCTCCTTGAGAAGGGAAGCAATATGATATAAATTATACATGTGAAGTCATGCAAAACATATTTCCATATTAGCTATGCTGCAAAAGAAAATGGACCTAAAAAAAGAAAATGAAAGAAAAATAATGCTTCAATCTACATTCATACTTCATCAGTTCTTTCTCTAGAGGTAGATAAAATATTTCATCATGGATCCTTTAGATTTATCTTAGGTCATTGGATCAGAGTAGCAAAGTCTTTCACACTTCAATATCCTTACAATATTGCTGTCACTGTGTACAATATTCTCTATTCTTCTCACTTCACTTTGAATAAGTTTCCCCAAGATTTTCTGAAATCACCCTGCTCATCACATAGTATTTCATCACAACACTATACCATAACTTGTTCAGCCATTCCCCAAATAATGGATCTCCCCTTGATTTTCAATTTTTTGCCACCTCAAAAAGAGCTACTATAAATATTTTTGTACATATGGGTCTGTTCCCTTTGTTTGACCTCTTTGAGATACAGACCTCAGAGTGGAAATGTTAAGTTTTACAGTTTTTAAGCATTTGGAGCATAGTTCAAAATTGTTCTTCAGAATGGTTGGAATAGTTCATAATTCCACCAAGAGGGCATTAGCAACCCAATTTTCCCACATTCTCTCCATTATTTGTCATTTTCCTTTCTGTCATGTTAGTTTGATAGAAGTTAGGTGGTATATCAACGTTCTTTTAATTCACATTTCTTTAGTCAGGAGTGATATAGAAAATAGTGACTATGGATAGCTTTGAATTTGTCTTCTGAAAACTCCCTGTTTATATCCCTTGTCCATTTATGCACTGGGGAATGGCTCTTATTTTTGTAAAATTGGCTCAAGTTCATATGTGAGAAACTTGTTATAAATTTTTCCCATATCTTGTTTTCCTTCTAATTTTGTCAATGTTGGTTTTTTATGTGCAAAGGCTTTTTGTAGAAAAATAATCTATTTTACTTCCTGTGATACCCTCCTTTGTTTGGTAATAAACTCTTCCCTTATCCATATACCAGAGAAGCACATTTTTTCTATAATCTAGGAATCTACTTATGATTACACACATTATGTCTAAATCATTTATTTATCTTGACCTGCTCATGGTATATAGTATGAGATATTGATGTATGCCTGGTTTTTACCAAACTGCTTTTCAGTTTTCCTAGGAACTTGTATCAAATGGTGATCTTCTACCCCCACAATTCTTGAAACTTTGAGTTTATCATACCCTATGGAATTATAATCATTTACTGTTATATATTCTGTACCAAATCTAATCCACCAATCCACCATTCTATTTCTTAGTCAATACTAGGTTGTTTTCGTGATTAGTGCTTTGTAATGTAATTTGAAATCTGATACTGCTAAGCCATCTTCCTTCAATTTTTTTTCACTGATTCTCTTGATATCCTTGAGCTTTTGCTTCTCTAGATGAATTTTGTTACTTCTTTCTCTATATATTGAATAATTCTTTAGGAGACTGATTGGTATGACACTAAATAAATTAACATAGAATAACATAGAATTGTCATTTCTAATATTGTGGTTCAGCCTACCCATGAACAAATAATATTCCACAATTCTTTCATTCTCTATTTGTATAAAAAGTATTTTCTAATTTTGTTTATATTATCCCTGGGTTTGTCTTGACAGGCATGCTCCCAAATATTTTACACTGTTTTGCGGACTTGCAGATTTAAATGGAATTTCTCTTTCAATCCCTTACTGTTGGATTGTGTTGGTGGTATAAAAAATACTGAAGACTTAGGTGGGCTTTTTAAAATGTTCTATTTTACCAATTATATGTAATAGGTTGGTTTGTTTTATGTCCTTCAACATTGCTAAAGTTGTTGACTGTTTCAATTATTTCTAGTTGATTCTGTAGAGTTCTCTAAGTCTACCATCTTATTACCCTTCATAGAGTAATACTTTTGCTTGCTCACTGCCTTTTCTAATTCTTTCAATTGCTTTTTCTTCTTTTTTTCCTATAACTATCATTTCTAGTACAATATTGATTAATACTGGTGTAATGCACATGCTTGCCTTATCCATGATTTTATTGGGAAAGCTTCAAGTTTATCCTCCTTACAGACAATAATGGCTCTTGCTTTTCGATAAATACTACTTATCATTTTGAGAAAGTTCCATTTATTTCCATACTTTCTAGTGTTTTAATAGGAATGGAGGTTGTAAATTTCAAAGGTTTTTTTCTTTATCTATTGGGATAATCATATGATTTTCATTGATTCTTATTACTGATAGACTCAATTATGATCATAGTTTTCCTAATATTGAGCCATCACTTCTTCTTTTTTTGTATAAACCCTACCTCATCATATTGTATGATTTTTGTGACATATCGCTGCAATTTGCTTGCTAGTATTTTGTTAAAAAAATTTACATCAATATTGAGTAGGGAAATTGGTTTGTAGCTTTCTTTTGCTTTTTTGCTCTTTCTGATTTAGAGCACAATTTGTGTCATAAGAGGAATTTGGTAGGACTCCTTTACCTATTTTTAAAATGTTTTATATATTATTGGGATTAATTTTTCCTTTAATGATTGGTAGAATTCACTAGAAAATACATCTGATCCTGGGTTTTGTTTTCTTTTTTTTTATTTAAGGAGGTCACTTTTGACTTGTTCAATTTCTTTTTTGAAAACAATTATTTAAATATTCTATTTCCTCTTCTATTAATTTGAGAAGTTTATATTTTTGTAAATATTCAAAATTTTCACTTAGATTATAAGTTTTATTGGCATAAAGGGCAAAACAATTCCTAATAATTGATAGCTTCATTTTCATTGGTAGCATACTTAACTTTTTCACTTTTGATAATAGTAAATTGGTTTTCTTTTTTAAAACAAATTAACTAATGGTTTATCTATTTTATTGTGTTTTTTTCATAAAATCAGTTTCTTATTTTATTTACTAGTTCAATGAAGTTTTGTTTTTTTTTATTTCAGTTTTGTTCAACTGTCCTGTGATTTCCAGTATTTCCATTTTGGTGTTTACTTGATGCTTTGTAATTTGTTCTCTTTCTAGTTGTTGGCTTTTGTTTCTTTTTTTTTTAGATGTATCCCCAGTTCATTAATCTGCTCTTTTGTTGTTGTTGATGGGATTTAGAGATATAAATGTCCCCCTAATTACAACTTTGGATGAATTTCATATATTTTGATTTGCTGACTTATTGTTGTCATTCTCTTTAATGAAAGTATTTATTTCTTTGATTTGTTCATCAGCCTACTTGTTCTTTAGGATTAGATTATTTTCCAATTAATTTTTAATCTACGCTTTTATTATTTATTAACTGTAATTTTATTGCATAGTGGCCTGAAAAGGATGCATTTAACACTTCTTTTCTGCATTTGGTTGTGAGATTTTTAAGCTCTAATAACTGGTCAAATTTTTGTGAAAGTGGCATGTAAAGCTGAGAAAAACATATTTTTTCCTATTCCAATTCACTTTCCTTCAGAAGTCTATCATATCTAACTTTTCTAAGATCCTATTCATCTCATTGACTTCTTTACTATTTATTTTATGATTAAATTTATCTAGTTCTAAGATGGTAAAGTTGAAGTGCCCCACTAGTAGAGTTTTTTTCTATTTCTTCATGTAATTCATTTTAACTTTTCCCTCAATAAATTGGAGCTATATATTTAGAATTAATTTTACTTCATTATCTGTGTTTTGTAGCAAGATATAGTTTCCCTCCTCATTCCTTTTAATTAGTTCTTTTTTTGCCTTTCTTTTACCTGAGATCATGATTTCTATCTCTGCCCTTTTCAAGTTGACTGAAGCATAGTATATTCTGAACCAACACCTTCTTTTAAATCACTGTTTCTATGTTTCAAGTGCATTTATTGTAAACAATGTGTTATTGGAGTCTGGTTTCTAATACATCCTGCTATCTACTTAGTTTATAAAAGTGAATTTATCCCATTTTTATTTGCAGTTGGGATTATTTATGTATTTCCCTTCATTCTATTTTCTTATGTTTATCCTTCTCTCTATTCTGCCCTTCATCTGAAGTCTAGATTTTGATGACTGCTTTCTTTTCTCTGCTCTTCCTTTTATCACCCCCACCCCGACTTTCCTTGTCCTCCTCTGTTACTTCTCTGTCATGTAAGGTAGATTTTTATTATTAATTCAGTTTTTACATCTATTTTCCCTCTTTTAACCAATTTAGATATGAATGAGGTTAAAGTATGGCCTTTCTTACTTGCCCCCTCCACTGTAAAAGCCTTTCCTTGTGTATTTCTCTTATGTGAAATTATTTTCTGCATTTATCTTCTCCCTTCTCCTTTCTCCATAGGTAGTGGAAGTCTTTTCAGCTTTCACTCATATTCCCTACTCCCTTGGCAATCAGAATATTCCCTTCTCCTCATTGCCACTTAAAGATTTTCCATTTTTCAGCAAGCTCACCCCTTTAAGGTTTACAGTATTCAAATCAATCTCCCTGATGGCAATTATCTACCAATGAGTAAGACATTCTATTTCTTTCTTAAGGACTTTATTATTCAGTTTATAGTCTTTCTTACCACCCTATTGAGAAACTTGTGTGTCAGGGTGTTTGATGAAGTATCAGTATAGATATTTAAGTACCCTAGCTGTTTAGACTCACTCCACTTCAGTGACACAGAAATATGGTCATTCCCTTGTTTTTTATTATCATCCACAAGTGTTCTTCTTCCATGTTCAAACTCACAAATTCCCTTATCAATTATAATATTGTATCATTAAATCATCCCCTATGCCTTAAGTCCCCTAATCCTATTCCTTTTATCCTCACCATCACCTCATTCTGCCCATGGCTCAGATCTTTCCCAGACTATCAGCCTGTACTGGTAACTCTATTGCCTTTATCAACTCCTTGATAAGCCAATCCAACTCTACACTATGATCAAAAATGTATTAATTATGAGTGAGAAAACTTTTCTATATTGGCTTTATGATTACTATTTTCTTAAATAGTCATATCACAAACTAGAGTAGGCAGAATTTAGTTGCCATGAAACTTTTTATTGCTGTTTAGTTATTTTTCTGTTGTTTCCAATTCTTTGTCACACTGTTTGGAGATGTTTTGTGGCAAAGATACTGGAGTGTTTTGCCATTGCTTCTCCAGCTCATTTTATGGGTGAGGACATCAAGGCAAATGGTATTAAGAGACTTGTCCACTATAACATAGCTAGGAAATGTCTGAGGCCAGATTTCATTTCAGGAAGAGGAGTCTTCTTGACTCCAGACGCAGCATTTTATTTACTGTACCATCTGTTTGCTCACTTTGCTGAGGTGTGCAGAGTAGTCACCAGAAACTAGTACCTCTCTTGTATAGGGATCATTTTTTTTTGCAAGACAAAACTATTCCATTGCATTAATATAACATAATTTATTTACCAATTCTCTAATCAATGGTCCATAAAATTTACTTACAGTTCTTTGCTATTACAAAAAGTACCACTGTAAGTATTTGGTTGTGTATAAGGCTTTTTAAAAATATTTTCACTGATCTCTTTGGGATATATTTGTCGTATCTGAACCCTGAGTCAAAAGTTATGGGTAATATAGTAAATTAAATTCAAATTGTTTTCCAGAATAGTTAAATCCATGAGCAGCTCCACCAAAAATGTATGTGTACTCATTTTTCCAACAACTCTTTATATTTTTTTCACCTTTGACAATTTAGTAGAAATCAAATGGAATTTAGGGTTATTTTGATTACTATCTATTAATATAAGCAACAGAGAATTCTTTCATATGAATATTAATAAGTTTACAATTCTTTTGAGAACTGTTCATATCCTTTGACTACATATATANTGGTCCATAAAATTTACTTACAGTTCTTTGCTATTACAAAAAGTACCACTGTAAGTATTTGGTTGTGTATAAGGCTTTTTAAAAATATTTTCACTGATCTCTTTGGGATATATTTGTCGTATCTGAACCCTGAGTCAAAAGTTATGGGTAATATAGTAAATTAAATTCAAATTGTTTTCCAGAATAGTTAAATCCATGAGCAGCTCCACCAAAAATGTATGTGTACTCATTTTTCCAACAACTCTTTATATTTTTTTCACCTTTGACAATTTAGTAGAAATCAAATGGAATTTAGGGTTATTTTGATTACTATCTATTAATATAAGCAACAGAGAATTCTTTCATATGAATATTAATAAGTTTACAATTCTTTTGAGAACTGTTCATATCCTTTGACTATATATATATATATATATATATATATATATATTAGGAAATGATGTGTGTATTTTTGTTAAAGATCTCAGACTCATCAGAGATACTTGATGCACAGATACTTCTAAGTCAACCTCATTCCTTCTTCTCCTTGTTGTCTGATTTATGCAAAACCTTTTCAATTCCACATAATTAAAATTGTGAATTTTGTTTTGTGTTACCACATCTATCATTTGCTAGTTAAGAAATCATTCCTTAATTATAATTACAAAAGGATATATCATCTGACCTAATTTTTATGGTCATATTTATTATCCTAATCACATGTATTTTGTGAATTTATTGCAGAATGCAGTATAAAATGTTATTATAAATCTAATTTCTGCCTTCCCATTTTTCCAGTATGTCACTTTCAGCATTTTCTTTAGTACAACACATTTTCTGCATCTTTCAACTCATGTATTCACTTAATTGATATCATATAATAAAAAAATTAATTATCCTTTAATCTAGTCTGATGCTACAACTATAATCATATACTCTTTAAAGTAATCTCTATTTTGTGAAGGATGCTTTGGAAATGTAATAGAACCTATAAACAGACTTACCTCCTTTAATGTTGGTAGAATATATTAACTCTAATTTGTAAATGATTTATAGATCTATGTAAGTAAAGTTCATATAATTATATTAATATATTGCCCCCAAAACAGTATTTTAAGAAGTACGTCTTCTGTAGCTTTTTTAATGATGTAAAATCTCTATGGTTCTTTCCAGCTTTGAGTATAATGTGTGTAAGTGATTCAGAAAAAGCATACATAAAACTGAATATTATCTGTCTTTCATTTCCATTTCATTTGGTTTTCATTGAAATCGCTGCTTCTGGGTATTGGAGTTGGTAGCAGATACCAATGTTCTTTTTCTCTATTAATATAGGGAGAAGTAGAGGAAGTGGGGATGGCTAGATCAGAGAGATAGTGGCATTCATTAATGCCTAAAGAACTAACACACATTTTACAGGCTGAATTTAATCTTGGTGGGCCTGAATTTGAGAACTGTTTTTTAAACATTATGCTACATATTAGACAAAAGTAACTATGAGCTAATTTGGGGCCTAATTTAACAGTCTCAGATCTTACCAAATTAGTATATTCTTGCAAAGCAAAACTCTAAGGGGAATCAGTTGGGTTATAGATAAGTATGCATAAGATTATATTTATTCCACCTAGTTAAAATATGCATGTATTTAACATATACCATATATTAGGAACTATAGGAACCATAAAAAAATAAAACATTCCAATCGTATACAATTTCATAGCCTTTGCCTGCATTATTTGCAATGGGGTTGGAAGGAAAGAACTTTCTTAGACTCCATGAACAGCTCATTCTGTCACACTCCAAGCCCCATCTCCAACTTCATACAGCTCCACAAGAATTGTCTTATCCCAGGCTGGGCAACCTTTGCTTTCCAACTATATTATTATCTACAGACACCTCCCCACCACTGGTACGCTCTCTGTCCTTCCTCTATGAGTCTGCCTGGCTAACAATCTTTCTTTCTTTTAAAAATCCTATCCTAATACTAAAGAACTTTGACATACATACTGATATTCCCTTATAATAAACTCCCAGTTCCTGAAATACTCATTTATCACATTTTCCTTGATACTGTCTTCTCTCTGTATTTTCTTAAAACTATTCTCTGTTGGTTCTTACCTATCAGACCACCTTTTCTCATCTATCTGTGCTGGATATCTATCCAGGTCATACTCACTACTCATGGATGTCCTTCAATGCTCTCTTCTGGACTATTTTTTCCTTTTCCCTCTGTCATATTTTTGGTGATCTCATTAACTATAATAGACTCAATTATCTCTTTGCAGATGATTCTCAGATATACTTTTCCAAACCTAACTTCTGTCATAACCTCATCTCAAATCTCAAACTAGATGTCTCATAAACATATTAAATTCAACATGCCCAAAATTAAATCCCTAATTTTCTCCATCCCCAATCTTAACTCTCCCTCTCAATCACTTCGATCTCCTTAACTTTTCCGGCTTATGTTCAACCTCAAGCAAAGAGTAACTAGTCATTTGTAGGTGAAGCACAGATAAGTAAAATTCCTACTCCCCATCATGGAATCATATCAGGCAGCTAGGTGATCCAGTGGATAGAATGATGGGTTTAGAGTCAGGAAAACCTGAATTCATACCCAGCTTCAGATATTTACTAGCTGTATGACCTTGAATAGGTCATTTAACCTTGGTCAACCTCAGCATCCTTATGTAAAAGGATAACAATAGCATCTAACTCCCAGGATTCTGAGGATAAAATGAAATAGTATTCATGATGCACTATGTGAATACTAGCTTTTCTTTTCTTTCCTGATAGATTTTCATGATAAACCTTCCTCTAAGAGTCCCAAATACCAGTACTATCAACCTGTCTCTTAGAAAATTACCTCCCATTACATTTTAGAGGGAAAATTGATACTGTTCCTATAAATAGTCCCCCCCCCCCGACAAATTCTAACATCTTAAAGTCCTTTAAAACTTTACTCATTTACTCTTTGTTCTTGTCCCTTAGGTACAGTTCTAGGCTTGAAGTCACAAAAAACCTGGGTTCACATTCCATCTACAATTACTGCTTCTTTGACCATGGGCAATCATTGAGTCACTCTGGTTCACTCTGAGGCTCAGTTTATTTATCTATTTAATGGAGATAAGATCTATAGCAGTGATTCCCAAAGTGGGTGCTACTGCCCCTGGTGGGTGCTGCAGCGATCCATGAGGGAGGTGATGGCCACAGGTGCATTTATCTTTCCTATTAATTGCTACAAAAATTAAAAATTATAATTTCAAAGGGGCTAAGTAACATTTTTTTCTGGAAAGGGGGTGGTAGGCCAAAAAAAGTTTGGGAACCACTGGTCTATAGTTATCTATATCACATGGTTAATGTATTTAAAGTTTTAAAAAACCTTAATTCACTTAAAATCACTACATAAATGTCAGTTATTATCATGACATGTTACATATTATTATTTATGTTAGTACCATTATTTGTGCTTCTGATGCTCTTTCTGCCCTTCTTTAAGTAGTTTATTTTATTGATCATTTAAAAAATCTTTTTTCCCTTTACTCATATTAAATCTCTACTCCATTAGTTCCTTTCCATTATCCTCCAAGCTGGTACCTAATATCTTTCCTCTCAGTCACTGTCAAAATCCTAGAAAAAGTCTCTACTCTTTCTCCTTTCATGTTTAACTCAATCACTCCCCTCTTGACCCTTTGCATTCTAGCTACCAAATCCAACTCTCTACTGAAATAAATGTTACCAAAAATGTAACTTCTAAAGCCAAAGGACTTTTTCCTACCCTCATTCTCCTTGAATTCTCTACTGCCTTGATACCATAAGCCAGCAGGTCACAAAATTTTTGTCTTAGAGCCTCTTTATAATTTTTATAGTATTTTCTTTTTCTCTGGTTATGTGTAAAAACAATTTTAATATTATTCTTTAAATTTGAGTTCCAAATTCTCTCCTTCCTTTCCATTCTTATTCCCCCAGCCTCTTTTAGCCCTCACCCTTTCCTGAGATGGTTAGCAATCTAACAGGTTTTAGATGTGTAATCATGTAAAACATTTTTCAGTATTAGTCATTTTATGGAAGAGCTCTCAAACAAAAAATGGAAAAAGAAGAAAGTGAAATATAGTATGTTTTGTTGTTCATCAGACTCCATCAGTTCTTTCTCTGAAGATAGATAATATTTTTCATCATGAGTTTCTAAGATAGTCCTTGATCACTTTATTGCAAAAGATAATTAGGTTGTTCACAATTGTTCATCAAAAAATTATTGCTGTTACTCTGTACAGTGTTCTTTGGCTTCTTTTCATTTCACTTTGCATCAGTTCATGTAAGTCTTTCTATGTTTTTCTGAAGTAATTTTTAAAGAAAAATAGTCCATTATGGTCATATACCACATCTCCTTCAGCCTTTCTCCAAATGACAGACAATTCTTCAATCTCAAATTCTTTGCTATCACAAAAAGAACTGCTATAAATATTTTTGTACAAATAGGTCCTTTGTCTTTTTTTGATTCGTTTTGGGATACAGATCTAGTAGTGGTTTTGCTGGATCAAAAAGTATCCACAGTTTTAAAAACCTTTGGCCATAGTTCCAAATTGCACTTCAGAATGTTTGGATCAGATCACAACTCCATGAACAGTGCATTAGTATTCCATTTTTTCCATATCCCCTTCAATATTTAGAATTTTCTTTTTCTATCATATTGGTCTAAGTGATAGGTGCAAGGTGATGCCTCAGAGTTGTTTTAATTTGCATTTCTCTAATTGAGAATGACTTAGAGCATTTTTTTCAAATGTCTATAGATGGCTTTCATTTCATCTGAATACTGCCTATTGGTATCTTTTGTCCATTTATCAATTTGGGAATGACATATCTTTATACATTTGATTTAGTTCTCTATATATTTGAGAAATGAAATGTTTAGAGATACTATAAAATTTTTACCAGCTTTCTGCTTTCCTTTTAACCTTAGTTGCATTGGTTTTGTTTGAATGAAAATCATTTAATTTAAAATAATCAAAACTATCCATTTTACAACCTATAATGCTATCCCTTTTTTAGTCATAAAGTCTTCCCTTATCTATAGATCAGATAGGTCAACTATTCCCTGCTCCCCTAATTTACTTATGCTATCACCCTTTTTGTTTAAGTCACGTACCAATGTTGACCTTATATTGATATATGTTATGAGATGTTAATCGATTCCCAGCTTCTGCCATACCATTTTCCAATTTTCCCAACAGCTTTTGCCAAATAATGAGTTTGTGTCCCAAAAGCTTGGATCTTTTGATTTATTGGACACAAAAATCCTATTCTTTATTTATTATTAGGCCTTCTGTACCTAATCTATTCCACTGATCCATCACTCTATGTCTTAGCCAATACCAGATTGTTTTAATGATTATCATTTTGTTCTGGTACTGCCAACTCATTACACTTTTAAAAATTTCCGAGGAGTCCACCAAAAGCATTTGTTTCCATGAGTTATTTCTTTCAATATTTTAGACATTAAAATGGCTTAGTATTTTGATGAAAAAGTTTTGACCTTATGAACCCCCTGATGAAAAGATCTTTGTGGCCTCTCCCCAAACCATAATTTGATAACCACTGCCATAGACAATTCCATCTCCATAAAAATCATTTCATCCTTTGTCTTTTATAACACTGTTTGCTCCCAGTTAGCCTCTTGTATGACAGATGTCTTCTTCTTATACCAATTTCAGTGTTCCTTATCCATGTCTTCTTGTTTCCTAAGCAGGACTATCTATTCTAATGCAGGATTGATGTAAGATCTCTTGCATTTGCAAAATTACCCTAGGCAATCCTGGAAGTTAGGGGATGGAACTTTAGCCCAGCTAGAGCCAGTCTTAAGACCTGACTGTTGGAGCTGGGACTATAAATACCCCTAGAGAACCAACCTGGGCATTTTGATTTCCGTGACCTCACCCAGATATCCAGCTACCCACTGGACTTCCCTTTGGGACACCAAGAGGTGTGGTTGGTGGGTTGTGGAATGTGTGCAGGAATTAGTTAGGTTAGCCTAGCCAGGGACACCCCTAAACCAAATCATCAACCTCATTTGTCTAGCTGGTAGACCACTTAACATCAGGGCAGTGGAAATTATCCCTGGCTGAGGGGCTGGTTCCCTCAGCCTGATCTTACCTTCTGAGGTCCTCTGCCAGCACTGGCCAGTCATCCTTAGCAACAACTTCTCCAGATCCTAACCTTCTCCCCTCAGTTTTCCCTTGTGTTTAAATAAACCCTTAGCCTGATACTGAGAGCTTCTATAGTTATTGATATCATCATTCAGGGCTAAGGGGGTATGGAGAGGGAATATAGCAACCACTTTTCTCCAAAGGGAGTACTGGCCAGGCATCCATTTTATTCAGGAAGTGAGGCAGCTTCACTTCCTGTTGGTTTCTGCCTTCTCTCCAGCAGGGAGGGGCTCCTCACTCTCCACCTTAAAGGAGCCTACAGACAGCAGGGAGGCTGATTGGTACCACCAGCTCCCCTAATATCAGCCTGTTTACCCCCTTATTACATTTTGGCCAGCACAGTTAGGTCAACTACCTACAAAAATACTCAAAATGGGATTTGCTAGGGTGCTGTTCATTATCTCTAGTTTCTCTGTGATTCTCTTGTCTGTCTTGCAGGGAGCACTTGACTTTTGGTTCCACAAGGTGCCTAGATTCATTCACCACATGCTAGAGATCTATGACTATTACAAATTGTGTGCCATAACAATGGTAGAATTTATATGTTTCATTCCTACGGCCATGGCTCTGATTTTCGTTATTGTGCAGTCCCTAATTGTCCTGAAGAGGGTGCTTTCACATCTTTGGCTGCTTTTTGACTCTACCTTTGTAATAAAACCTGACTCTGTCTCCCTAGAAATGCTTGAAAACATGAAGCTTCTTTTCCAAGTCCTCAAACAGATCAGAGAAGGGAAAGAATTAGACAAACATACAATCCTCCAATTGGAGATTGGAGAAACCAAGTATTTAGGGGCTACCAAATCAGACAAGAAACCACAGGCTACTAAGGACATCCAGACACTGACTACTGAACCAACCGCTGAGACCACAGTATCTGTACTTCCTGTTGTAGGCAGAATCATCCTATAACCTGGGGAGGATATTGTCCATGTTAAATCCTACAAGGCCTTTACCCCAAATGATCTTGAGGTGCTGAGGAGACATTTCCCCAAGTTCTTCCTCTTGCCCTTCAAGAGTATTAAAGAAATGAAGTGCATCTTCACTCTCTTTAACCCCAGTTTTGACAACATGGAGTTTCTTTTGGGGGAATTTTACTCACCCTCTGAAAAAGAAAAAATTTTGGCTGAGATTCACTCGAACCCCAATCTCACTACATGGCCCACAGTCCATGATGACCTAGAGTTAACATCACACGCTAATATGAGGTATCTAGTCCAGTCCAATGCAGGACAGATTTACTCGAGGCAATGTGGTTGCATGCCAAAAGACCAAATTCATGGCAAAAATGTGAGAAACTGAGGCAGGGAGAAGAAGAACACCCAAGCATCTTCCTTGATAGGGTAATTGAGGTAGCTGAAACAATTTTAGGCCTCAGAGATGTGCATGCCCCAGAAACCATCAAACATATCAGGAGGCAGTTCATGAAGGGTGCTTTTCTGCCAGTCCAGAACTACTTTAGGCAGAACTGTCCTCAGTGGGAGTCATTGCCACTTGAAGACATTAGGCACCATGCATCTTATATACAAGATTCCAAAAAGAAGGAAGTCAGGACAGCCAGACAGTCTGATTCAGATAAGGACTCTGTAATAGCCAACCTCAAGAGACAATTCAAGCAGATTAGGAAAGAGAAAGAAATTGAGGAGATTAAGAACTTTGCCCTCCAGGCTAGCAGGTGGTATAGTCAGTCCAGGTAACCTGTTAGTGTCTCCAAGCCCAAAAGCTATTCTCCAAGATGTTATCTGTGTGGGAAATTAGGTCATGTAATTCGAACATGTAGATTCAAGCAACAGACTTTGGCAGGGCTAAGAACTGCAGCCAGAGAGATAGGAATGCCAAAAGAACTTACTACAACTATAAATGGTCCAACAATGCAAGAAAGGTTGAGGGCACCAAGCATGATAGTCAATGCTGCAATCATGCATGTAAAAAGTGCAGCCAGTCTCCATCTCTTGATCAAATGGAGAAATATTTGGCCCAGGGTGCAATACCAAAGTCCTTATGAACCAAAGCTTCTAAATCAAAAAGGACTAATGGTTATGACATAGATTTGTGTATAAATAATCTGAGTGGGGTAGATATTTCTCAAAGACTAGGCATGGGAGAGCATATGTCTCTAGCAAGCTACACAGAATACAATGATATTTCTATGGCAGAAGACCAAGAATGGGAGGACATAATGCAAATGTGCAAAGAGATTTATGGGACAATTGAGGATGACTCTGAAAGGTGTCTGCTTTCTCATTCCACCACAAAAGGCTTGGATGAGAAGCATAGGGACTGTCCAAGAATCTGCAACAGCTTGCCTCCAGAAGCTATGCAATCTTGGTTGGAGTCATCAGAATCTCAAGCTCCTCTCTTTATTCCAAGTTTAAAACAACACATTAGCTTGGATAAAGAGCAAAGTGTACACCAGCTCCCCTAATATCAGCCTGTTTACCCCCTTATTACACTATCCATCAAGCCTTTATCCTAAGCTCTTATCTCTTCTTTCTCTATATTCACTTCCTTAACAATCTCCCCAGTTCCTGTTGGTTCACTTATTATTCCAAATCTAGCCCTCACCTCTCCCTGGTTCTCTAGTACCACATCACTAATTAATAATCAGACAAATCTACCTAAATGTCCCATTTGGAGCTCAAATGCGATATATCCAAAAAATACATTATTTTCCTTCCTTAATTTGGCTCTCCTCCAAATTTTCATCTTACCATAAATGTACCATTATTCCACCAAGTCACCCAGGATCATGACCTAAGAGTTTATTTAGGATATTTCCTTTTTCTCATTTACACACATACTATATCCAACAAGTTACCAAACTTTGTGATTATACCTCTATGAAATATCTCAGGTATTTTTCATTTTATCTATCCAGATGACTGAAATCTTTACATTGGGTCAGCACAACATCTTACCTAGAAAGGCTATCAAGTTGTTTCCCTGCATTCAGTTTCTCCATTCTCTCCAATAAATCTTCTATATAAGTACAAGTGATCTTCCTAAGGCTGAAGTCAGACTATATTGTTATTTTATTTAAAACTTTTAGTGACCTCCAGTTTAAAATACAAATTACAATTCTACTTGCTATCACTCCCTTTTCACATATCTCTCTCTTCCTTGGCTATGCTTACGGCCATTTTCCTTCAAGCACTCATGAAAGACTAGGGAAAGCTGGCTATGTTCCTTTATATTTTCCCTTGTTTACTACTTATCAAGAAAGTTTGAGCCTCTTATCTCTAATTCTATTTCTCTTTTATTCTAGTTGCAATGAAAGATTAGCAGTCCTTGGCCAAGCCTTCTCTTCCCCTCTGGTGGCCAAACAGAATTCTGCACCTTCAAGTCACCTTGTCCTTTTTGTTATCTTGAATTTGCTCTGATCTACAGTCAATTAGTAGAAGCCTAGCTATTTGCTTTCTTTGAGCTCACTAGCTTCACATTTCTCCCTTTTTGTACCTGCATGTGTTTCTCTCTCTCTCTCTCTCTCTCTCTCTCTCTCTCTCTCACACACACACACACACACACACACATATACACACACACACACACACATCTTCCTCCTCCTCCATCTTCTTCTTCCCTTCCTTCTCTTTTCTCCTCCTTCCTCTTCCTCTTCTCTGTCCTCTAGAGGTTGAAACGTCCATTTCTTTATGTCCAGGAAGGATCTACTGGTCTTTAGCATGTGCAATCATAATCTTCTTCAAAGGATTGCTTTTAAATTATATCTTATTTTTCTGATATCCTTTATGGTTTTTTCCCCATATCACAATTATTTCTGAAAATATCCTTTCCCCCTTCTCTACCCAGGAAGAAATTCCATACAAGAAGTTTTTAAAAGAAAAAGGCCAAACTAACTAATACATTGAAAGAATCTTTTTCTCCCCTGCAAAGATGGAAATGGGATGAATTTTCTCAATTATTCTCCAAAACCAAATTTAATCATTAGACAGAATTCAGTTGCAATAATTTTTGTTTGTGCCTTTTGTTTATATTGTCATAATCCTTATGCATTTTTGCATACACTCATATGTTTTAGAGAATAATTATGTATTTTGCATTTGGGGGGGATTATTGTTAAGGGTTTTATTTTTATGATGTAGAAATCATTACTGATAAATTCAATGTTGTTGAACTAATGATTCCCTGATTCATGAATTTGGTAATTCAGCTTATCATAAATTGGTAATGTTAACTACTGAGCTAAGAATTTCACAACATTCACTACTCTGATGATTCCCATTAAGTATCTGTCTCTTAAGTAAAAATCTGTGGTTCTTTAGTAAAGTTAAATTTTGCAGATGCATTAAAAATAAGACCAAAAGATCAGAAAAGACTTGAAATCTCAATAATTTGGGGTTACTAGGAACAAAAACTGAAAGTTGTATGATTTCTCCTTTTCTGCAAGTAGTGTTACCAGTCCTTTCTCAAATTTCCTCATAATCTGTGTACATCTCTCAAGTAGCACATTAACTCCTTGAGGGCAGATGCATTTTTCTTTATAATTCAGATAATCAGCAATTTTTAAAAATTAAATATCAAAATCAAACCCTTTGTAATGTTACCAGATATCTTTTAGGTTTTCATCTATTGTTATCCAGGCATTAATCACTATTCTCTGAGTTTTGTCATCAACCTGTTCCAAATCCACATAACTAGGCAGTCATCTAGTAACTCAAAAAGTATTTATTAGGCACCTACTATGTGCCAGGTTTGTTTGGTTTTGAAAAACAAAGAAAAATGAAATAGCCCTTGCTCTTAAGGAGCTGGCATTCTATCAGAGGAAACAACATGGCAAAATAAAAGTAAATTTTGATATATATGCTAAGTGCCATGTCTATAAACAAACATACACATATACATATGTATATATATATATATATATATGATAGAATATAAATAATATATTCACCATAATAAGCAGCCAAGGTAAATCAGATAAACCTCAGATAGCTGGTAGAATTTAAGCTGCACTTTAGAGAAACCTGAGGATTGTAAGAGGGAGAGAGAAGAAGGGAGAAAAAGACATGTAGGAAGAACCAAAAGGCCAGTTTACCATCAATCCAGATTAAGCAAAGAAGAGTGATTGCTTAATAAATCTGGAAAGGTATTTTGATGCCAGACTGTAAAAGACTTTAAATTTCAAACACAGGAGTCTGTATTCTAAACTAAAGGCAAAAGGGGGCCATTTGAGTAGTTCATGGTTCTTCATATTATCCTCAATAATGTTATCAAATATTTTTTAAACACCTTGCTAAAATATAGATATACTATATCAGGTATAGCTGGGCAGTTAGGTGCCATAGTGGATGGAATGCAGAATGGGGAATCAAGAAGACTCTTCTTTATGAGTTTAAATCCTGCCTTGGCCACTTATTAGCTGTGTGATGCTGGGCAAGTCACTTTGCCTCATTTGCTTCAGTTTCTCGTCTGTGAAATGAGATAGAGAGGGAAATTGCTGCAAAAAAAAAATCAGTATCTTTGCCAAGAAAACACCAAATAGAGTCATGAAGAATCCAAAACAACAAGAGATATTCAGATATAGAGAGGCAGCTAGGTAGAAAATGAATGAAGTACAAAGGTTTTAGTCAAGAAGACTTGAATTTAAATCTAGCCACTGTGATACTTACTACCTATGGATATAGATACATAGGGCAAGCTACTTAATCCCTATTTGTCTCAGGTTCTTCATCTATAAAATGGAAATAATAATAAAACCTACCTCCCAGGGTTGCTGTATCAAATAAGATAATATAAAGCATTTAGCATAGTGCCTGGCACAGAGTAAGCACTATAAAATGTTAGTTATTAATATAAATATTCTTTATTATATAGAAACATAGGGATTCAGTCTAGGACTAGAAGAAGGAATTCTGGAAAAACATTTTGCTTGGGAATATGGAATTTAAGCTTTTCCTACAGTTTTTAATTCTTGGCACTGTCAAGTTAAAATCTTATATTATAGAGGTGACCATATGTGTAATAGGTATCATCTTCCTTGCTTTCTCCAAGGGTAAGGGAAGAGTTAGAAGAAGAGAATTTGGCCTGAAAATGTGCAAAATGAAAGTTAAAATATTTTTTAAATATTAGGCCAAAAAGAAGAATTAAACAAATGAGAAAATATATAGAAGAGACTTCAAAAGGCTTTTGGCCTAACCCCTTCATTTTACAGATTAAAGAAACTTTAAGATAAAATGGTTTCCCGAATCTTACTAAATAGTGGTGGAAACAGACCTGTAACCCAAATTTTTTCCTTTTTAGAGAAGTTAGTTTCTAATATTTTGTTAGAATATTTTAGCAAGCAAAAAGAGACAGAATCATGAAACAAATATCAAATTAGCCCTTGATTAATAAGGGAAGAAAATTTAAAGCATGTCTTAATTGACTTAAAATAAATGGCAGACTTACTTAGGACACATGGACAAGTCAAAGAATCTGAAGATAAAATTCAAACCCAACAAAAATTAGCCTATGTAAACTATAAATTAATGATTGAGAGAAACAGAGAAGATGGATTCCTTTTTTCCCCCTCAAATCAGATTTTACCTAAGTAACCAGAAGGTATTTTTATGAAAAACAGCTAGCTGAGGGATGCTTCATCCCATTCATTTCTGATGCAGATCTCAAAGGCCATAGTTTTCTCTGCCCACTGGAGCACATTTCCATTTTTGTCTGGATTTTTTCTCCTCCCTCAATATCTCTCTCCTCTCCCATCTCCTCTTCTTTCTTTCTTCCCTTTCCTTCCATCTCCCTTTCTCTTCCTTTTTTTTACCCTCTCTCAGAATTACCTAGCCTTAAGCATCCAAACTACTAAATCACAATGCTTATGTCCAGATACAATGACCTAGATTCACAAGAAATCCTTTCTCTGCTCTTTTTGGGGAAGTTTATAAGATTATTATTAAAATATAGGGGGGAAGGAGATTGACTGTTCCTCCAGGTAACATCTAACTGGCAAGCTACAAAGGATATTTTTTTTTTTGTTCAGGTAAAATAACCAGAGACATTATCTCTGTATTCTCTGATTCTGATTTCAATTGAAGACATATGCAGAACTATCGAGATATGCCTCATCTTTTATCTGAAGAAATCTTACTCAAAATAATGTTAAAACAATGAAAAACAGATTTAAAAGGGACAAAAGTATAGATAACATACTGAACTTAAAGTCTGTAAGACCTGGATTCAAATCCTCCCTCCTACATATCTCCTGTGTGAACCTGAGCAAGTCCTTTACTCTCTCTGTGATTCAGTTTCCTCATTCCTGTAAAATGAGAAGGTTTGTCTTGATGACCTCTAATACCCCTTCCAGATCTAAATCTAGATCTTTGATCAACCCTAGAAGAGGGAAATAGAAAGTAACAGAAAGAGGAATTCTGTTATCCTTATGGAATTGCAAATTTACAAAGGTTGGATTTATCTCCCACTCTAATTTTTGTAGCTCTATCTGCCTCTGATGGAAGGAAATTCTGGCTATCCTGGTTAACTTGAAGTAATCCTGTACCATTTTTTCAGGCCATCCCTCTGTGTTTTTTCCCCAAAGCCTGTTGCAGATTCCTGTTCAAAATTGTCCTGAATTGACTAAATGTTATATCTTGGACTCAACCAAATAATAAATCCTTAAAGATGCTAAATTATATTTCTCAAGATGATTTCCTTGCCTGGATACTAATATGCAAAAGGATTGTCTTTTTTCAAATGTATATTATACATAAATAATGAAAATGTGGCTAATACCTTTAGGAAGAGTTCAAGAAGAAATGCCTGAAAAAATCTTGAAGGCTTCAATATAAATTGTTTATTTCAATTTTTCCAAAATAGTTGAAGGATATCTTTAATACTCAGAAATTAGAGTACCAAAATGTGTTATGAGAATAAAGCTTAATAATGACAAAAAAACAACTCTTTGCCTAGTGATTTGGAGAACATTGGAAGATGATGTAAGGTTAAGGTAAAGGCAGTGGTAAATGTTAACTTAGCCAATTTGGGTTTCTAAATCAAACTTCACCATCAACACTTAATATTACAGAAATATTTCAACCCCCTAATCTTTCTCCATAACACAAAACCAAAGGCACCTAAAGTTGACTTACTACTTTATCTTCCTATGATTAACCCAAGCACTGTAGACAAAAAGTTTTCAAGGGAAAGTTTTCAAGAGGCCATGGGGACAGGCATAGTGAATCAGCCTCCAAAGGAGAATCAAGTATATTGCTTTTATACGAGAGGCATTGGCAACCTCTTTTAAGTGAGGTGCCAAATTACTAATCCCTACTTTTCTGGAATGTGAGGGGTGGGTTGGCATAGAGTAGGGATTTCACATTGATGTGAATTACTTTAATCAGATAATCAGATTGCTTTTTTGTGAGAGATGAGATCAGACAAATTGGTGAAAGAGCTTTAATTGGGGACAGAGAGAAGAAAGAAGGTGTAATTGTGGAGTATTGAACATTCTGAAGGAAGATAAGCCTAAATAGAAGTTGCAGAGGGAGCTTTAGACAACTTGAAATCATCCTTAAGGTACTATGTTTCTGGGAGAAGGGATGAAGGGAAGGGTGCCAAGAGCATGGGAAATTAGGGGAAAAACAGATGGTACATGCCAAAAAAAGTTCCTAGGAAAGTGAAATCTCATCTTTCAAGCCTACTTTATAATTTTACTGAGTGGTACTAATGAAAATAACCACATTTAATGAAACTGAAAATTATCTTCCATGTCACCTTTTCACACACTAATACACATAACTCCTTGCAAAAATATGGCTTAAATGGCAGTACTTTCTGGAAGGCTAATTAATACAAAAAAGAATTGTGATTTTTTTCTAAATTCCATTTAAATTTTATTTTCATTAAGAACAACTATCTATTTCACATATAATCGCAAACAAACTTTTCAATGTTCTCCTAAAAGATCAGAGAAAATGGCAGTGGCCACATTCTATAAGATTGATTAAAATTGGCCAAACTTCCATCTAATCAAGCTAAAAAGATTATGAACAAGTATTAGGTGCAATTGATGGCTTATCCATCAGCAACACATGAGCAATCACTTTTTAACTAAGCCCTCTTGGACAATAATCTCCTTTGGAAGGTTTAATTTGAACTATTAAGTCCACACACTGGACAGAGAATAACCTTGAACGTATTCATTCTGGTGGGCTTGCTTATGGATATACATATTCCTTGTTTAGGAAGAAAATACATCTTCACTTATCCATGTTATATGTACATACACACATATAAATATTCTACTTAGTAGCAATACATGATGTCAAAAAACAGGCAACTAGAATTCATTCTTCTTTATGATAAGGAAGGAAGGAAGGAAGGAAGGAAGGAAGGAAGGAAGGAAGGAAGGAAGGAAGGAAGGAAGGAAAGAAGGAAGGAAGGGAAGGAAGGAAGGGAAGGAAGGAAGGAAGGAAGGAAATCTTGAAGAATCATCTGATACATTTCCTTTCCTTCAAGGAGGGCAGCTCTGAAGTCAACCATCCTAGACAGATGAGAACCTAATGATTCCTCATGAATAAGATTCCTCTCCCTTTCTCAGTAACCTGTTCTGGTGTTTGAAAGTCATACATGCAAAAATATCTTAACTGGTTCACTTACTTTCTAATTATTCCTACTCTCCTTTTTGACCAAAACCAATGAGTCTTAAATTCCCTTTCCTGCAAATAATCAAATATGCTGTCCTTATTGCTTAGCCAGCAAGTTAGATAGAATTGTGACTCTGTCCAAATCTTTAAAGGATTATATTAATGTATCATCGTGTCATATTTTTGTTGTTTTTTTTAGTAGAGTCATTTCACATAATATCTATCAATTAAAAATTAAGGTATCAGCTATGTGGGAGAGTGGAGTAACTTTTCTATTTAAAAGAATTCATTAATTCAGCTTTATCATTCTATTGTGACTTGGTTAAATTTTCTATAGATTCTCTTTTAACACCTAAAGAAAATATGAAGCAAATATTGACTTCAGAAGAACTAAAAAAATTATCTTCACATCAACCAAAAGAACAAAGGTTAAAATATTGAGGAAACATTTCATTTTTATAAGACAATAATGAGTGTCTAAAACAGAATGAATTAGATGCTCCTATCACACCTGGATGCTTTATTGTCTGCCTCTACTTATGAGTACCTTGGGGTCTCCCAAGTTTTTTTTTTTATTTTTCATAAAATTACAAACCTGGAAGGTACCTCAACAGACCAAGGATAGTTCTTTCTCTCTAAGTTCTTTGTTTTTGTTTTTATGACAGAGAAAATTTAAGAAAAGTTTCACTAATGCATTAATATTTTGGGAAAATTATTGAAATAACTAGGAAAGGCATACTGTTATGGTCTATAAGAATAAAAGAAGTTTTATACAGTTAAAATATTAAATTACCTTCTGGGATTTATGTGAATGACTAACAAATTTATAAAAGAAATTAAATATGGAAGATTTTATCTAATACTAGAACCCACAATATCACAGAAAGTAGAACTTTAAACTCTTCCATTCTTTTTTAGTAAAATCCTTGTTATTTTTGAGTTATGTCTGACCCTTTGTGACCCCATTTGGGGGGTTTTCTTGGCAAAGACACTCTAATGGTTTACCATTCCCTTCTCAGGCTCATTTGGCAGAGGAGAAAACTGAAGCAAACAAAGGTAAGTGACTTGCCCATGGTTACACAGCTAGTAAGTATCTGAGACCAAATTTGAAAACATATAGGTTATTCTCCTTAATTCCAAGCCCAGTGCTCACTCTTTCCATGCACCATCTAGCTGCCCCAGTAAATCCCATAGCTCTTTCCAAAGAATAATGCTCTCAGAACATAATGACTAACAATTTCTAACAGTTTCAAAGACTTGGGAAATACTGTCTAATTCAACCACCAAAGTTAGATTTGCTGTTGTTTAAATATTAGCAACCTACAACTTCAAAATATAAAATGTTTAAATGCCTTCTATCTGTGCACTGACTACTAGAAATGTTGAGATGTAAAAGATTTCAAAAAAGTTATATAATCTAGTCTGTGGCTGTCAATAAATGAATGTCAAACTATGTGTCTCCAAAATTATACCTCTTTGCATCTAGCAGGATTCTTTGCCAGATGGCTAATACAGTGAAATTGCCCCCTCCATAGCTTTATTCAGGAATTTCTTCTGTCCTCTCCTTAAACCTACTTTTGATTCAAATTCTCTGAATCCTATACTAATGACCTCAAGACTTTGCAAAATAGAAAAGCAGCTCTTTTTGAGAAAAAACATTAGGGATCCAGATACTCAATTGTCTTTAAAATCAATAGAGCGAGGGATTCCAAATTAAGAATAAGAGATCATCTCTGAAAAATACTTTCAGATTTTATTTTATTTTTAAATTTTTATTTTATTTTATTTTATCCTCATAACCTATTCTTGAAGTTTTCCTTAGTCCCCTGTAGCCTCCAGGAGTGAGAGTAGGTCCCAGTAAATTCATAGCCATAATATAGGAATTGTCAAACACATAGCCTGCTCCTCAGCATGAGAAAAACAAACTTTTCCCCTTCACAAATACTGTATGTTTTTCTAAGAAATGACTGGTGGAGGAATTCTGTGAGAAACTTAGCCAGGTAATTACACACTGATTAGAACACTAATTCTAAACACTCTGTATAGAACCACTGAGATCATCTAAATCCATTGTCTCTCTCTTGTAAATCATTATTAACCATTATCTCTGCAAAAGCTTCCCTAATCCCTTGGCCTATGTTATTCTCCCTATAAAGTATGTACCCCATAACATTAAATTTTGTCATTGATCAGCAAAGGGATCTGTCAGTCCATCACTTTGACCCTCTTGCAATCCCAGAATCATTTCTCTCATCCCAGTTCATTGACCCATGAGTAATTTGTTGAGCAGGTCTTGTCAGTCCTACTAACTGATAGTTTCCCTGCATCAACTTTTTTCTGGATAATTTTTTTTCTGCATCTCTATTTTGCTCCTATAACATTGTACCTTAAGAGGCAGTTTAATGGACGTAAAGATTCTAGATTGTGAGGAAAAAGAAAATAATTTACACCCTGCCTCTTACACCTACTAGCTGTAACTAGGAGTAAGTTAGTCTCTCTCAGATTCAGTTTCCTCATCCATAAAATTGGGATAGTAACACCTCTTGAACCATTATCATCTGGGCCTTCAGCATTGGTTGTGAGGTTCAAATGAGACAAGTTATGTAAAATCCTTTGCTAACATTAAAGCCTGCTAAAAATAATGTTACTGTTTTTCCTCACACATATTTGTATGCATGTTTTACTTTATGTACTCTTCAGAAACTCCTTTAAGTCAAGAAATAATTTTTTTTCATCTATATGCTGAGGATCATGCATGTTGCCTTTTACCTAGTAGGTATTTAGTATGATTGTCGAATCTAACTAAACATGATAGGACATTAAGTGCAAATATTAGTATCTTTACATGTTAGCAACCAATGTTAAGAAAGAGTAAACAATTCCTCCACGTTACAGAACTTTGAAGCAATAAATCCAATATTTGAACCCATGTCTTCTGAATCTACATAGAATGCTATTACACTCTCCTCTCTCTCTCTTTCACTTACTATTCTGTTTTCTTAACAATTGTGACTTATCTTCAGCCAAAGTCTTCCCTTAGTCAAGTAAAGATGACTTTTTCATCGAGAATATGTTAGTTTGCCTCTTCCATTTAAAAAAAACTGCAAGTAGTTTATATAGCTAAAAACAACAATTATTGGTTACAATCCCGCAGTATTAAAAAATAAAACTTTATGTATACCTGAAGACAACAATTGACTCTTCTCTCTTCTATACCAAATCCCAATTCTTTTGACCTTTCATTACTCATTAATCATTCTTCCTAATACCTAAATTAAAATACATTTCTAGTTACCTTCCTCATTAAAATGAACAGTCATAATCAACTAGAACTCAATTAAGTCATATATTAACTTCCTCTTCTTCCAACTAAATAATCAAAATATCCTTAACCTTTTATCCTAGATCCTACATCCTGTTTCTTTTTTAATTTTCACTTTATCCTTAGGATTATCTAATATTTCTCCCTGAACTTGGAATACTCTAAACTAGGCATCATATTTAAATTCTAGGTAATGAACAGTGTAGCACATAGGTTAAATTCCATCCTCATTTAGCATTCTAATGCTAATGACTTAGTATATCACTCCAATCTATCCTCTACATAGCTGCTAAAGGGGTTTTCCTAAAGTAGATCTGAGAATGCCACCTCCCCACTAAATGATCTCCAGTAGCTCCCTATTGCTTTTTGGACTGAATACAAATTTTGTTTGGCTTTTAAACCCCTTTAAAAACTTGGCATTAAGCTATGTCTTCAAACTTGTTATACATTACTTCCCTTACTGCATACAATCTGACATCTGGCCAGACCAGGCTTCTTGTAAGTCCTTCTATACAGCTCCATCTTTCTCCTTCAATCCATCACATAGTTATCCTCCCATGCTTGGCATGCACCATTTCCTCATCTGTGCCCTCTTAGAAAAAAAAAAGACTTTACTAAAACACTCCTACATTCTATATGAATCCTTCAGCTACTGGTGCTCTTCCTTCCCTAATTATCTTGTAAAATTATTTATATGTTTATTTCCATATACATATGGAAACATTTAGGGAAATTATATATGTGTGTGTATAAACTTCTCTGATTGAATGTTAGCTCCTCAAAAGCAGGGACAATTTCATTTTTGTGCTACTATCCCAGGTGCCTAGCATAGTACCTGACATACAATATGTATTTAATAAATTGTTCTTGAGAGACCAGCTAGGTGATTCAGTGGATATAGAGCTGGGCTTGGAGGTGGAAGGTTCTAGTTCAAGATCTGGCCTTTAACATTCCTTTGCGACCCTGGGCAAGTCACTTAATCCCAATTGCCTAGCCCTTACCACTCCTTTGCCCTGGAACCCATACTAAGTACTGATTCTTAGATAGAAGGTAAGGATTTAAAAACAAATAAATACTTGTTGATTCATTGATTGATATTATGCATTCAACTACATGCTAAGGTAGACATAAAAGATGCACAAGACATAGGCCTATAAGAAAAATGTTATATTCTTACTAATGAAACATAACTTACCCACATAGGATACACTAGAAAATACAAAGTAGCATGAGATCAAATGCTATTTGATTATGTAATTATATAATTAAATTGTCTTTATACCAGTCATTCCATTTGAGTGGCATATACTCTTATCTTTGCCTTAGAGAACCCCTCTCTTCCTTAATACTCAGCTAAAATATTATCTACTACATAAAGCCTTTCCTGATTGCTCTAACTTGTGGTGCCTTCCCCTCCAAACTACCTTGTATTTAAGGCTTTGTATATGTTTTAATTTAATAACTCCAGAGCCTAGCACAGTGTCTGGCATGTAGTAGGAGATTCATAAATGATTGATTGATGTTTACAATTTGGACTATAGGGTGCCAGTTGAAAATCAGGAAGACTCATCTTCCTCAATTTAAAACTGGGGCCAGAAATTTACTAGCTTTGAGACTGTGGGCATGTCACTTAACTTTGTTTGCCTCAGTTTCCTCATCTATAAAATGAGCTGGAAAAGGAATTTACAAACCACTCCAGTATCTTGGCCAAAAAAACTGCAGATTAGATCAGGAAGAATTGGACACAACTAAAATAATACAACAATTATATGGAATATGGGTATTTAAAAAAAAGCTATGATGGTAACTAGAATACTTAGGAAGCCTTCATGGAACAAATAGGCCTTGATCAGGACCTGGAAGGATGAATTCAATTTATCATTGAACTGTGGAACTAGACGAGGACAAAAAAGATCATCTAAAACTTGCATATTACAAAAGAACCCTGTAACTACCCACAGAACTCAAATAACATCCAAAATTAACTGGCAGATCTAAAACAAAGACCTAGGGTTTTTATTTCATTGTTCAGTATTCTTTCCATACTTACACCATACATCTTTCTCAATAGGGGGAAAGGAGTGCTGAGATATCCTAAGAAGCAGGGGAAAGAATGTGAACAAAGCATGAAGGCAAGAAACAGTATGGCATATATGAAAATAAATGAATAACTTGAGGGTTCATGTTGATGAGCAGAAGATGGAAAGATGGAAGAGGAAAGAAACAAAACATTTATTAAATACCTATTATATGCCAGGCACTATGCAAAGCACTTTCCAAATATGATCCCATTTGATCTTCACAACAACTTGTGAGGTAGCTGCTATAATCATTGCCAGTTGAGGAAACTGAAGTAGACAGAGGTTAAGTGACTTGTTTAGGGTCACACAGAGTGCAAATCTGTCTTCCTGATTCCCAGACCAAGGGTACTATCCACCACAGCTCCAAATAGCTACTAAAGAATGAGTCAGACAGACTGGAAGGTCCAGAATGATAGGTTGATGAGTTCGAACTCATCTGATAGACAAAAGGGAGTCGGGTCAAGTTTCTGAGGAAAAAAAGTAATGCCTGTCTTTGAAACTCTATCCCAAGGTCATTTTGAACTATATGTGTTCCTTATTAGCCAATATTAAAAGTGAATTTAACTTCAGGCTTACCAAGTATTAACGAAAATCAGGATACATTTTAATAAATCATTACAATGTATGTAGAAGAAGATTCATTTATCAATGAAAATATAATATTCAGGGTACTGTTCAGGCACACTCACATCACTGAAAGAACCTAAAAATACAGACTTTAAAAGAGTAGTTTGCTATTGGATCTCTAAGATGCCTAACACATATACAAATTTTTTAAAATGTAAAAGTCTTTTAAAATTATTGTTATTCATTGAGCTGTAAGAATACCATCATGTCCCTTTATCCATTTTCTTCCTCTTTTTTTCTCTCCCAGAAATGTGGCAGAGGGGAAATAATTATCATTTATTCATAGCTAAGGCAAATGGGTTCTTGGCATATTTTCTAATGTATATGGAGAAATGGTGCTCTCTGTATGCCATGTTGTCTTTTCTGTTTGAGTTGCTTCAGTTCCAAAGGGGTCACATCATTTTAGTCAGGTTGCTGCAACTCTGCCCACAATCATAGTGATGAATATAATTTTATATACAACTCCACTAAGAATCCCCCTTCATTTAGCACTGAGTGGAGTGGTGATATGAGTCAGAGCAATATTAGGAAACTGTTTTAGTATAGAAACATGCCAATGGGATTATGATCATTACATTTTCTTTTCCTTCCTATGGAAGAAAAAAAGATCTAAGATAACTTCCTATGTGTTAATAAAGTTATGAGGAGTAATGTTATACTTTGTGTTCCAGCAGAGTATTGTGTGGATATTTTCAATAATATATAAAACAAAAGAAGGGAGGGAAACATTGGCCCTTTTGAAAACATGTGAACTTCACCTAGAAGTTCTCATTCTCCAAACACCTACCAAGTTACTTCAATGTGAAGAAAGGGATACTAAGCAGCAGTCTGAGGGTTCTGTATTGTGCCCTATTTCTCTAACATTTGCAGAACAGAAACACTTTGTATCCTCAGACTATAGCTTAAGACCTTCTTGGGTATGAATCAGTAGACTGGAGTACACTTCCAATAACTTAAGACTGAATTAAAACCATTAATAGCTGGTCTGATGCTGGTTGACAGCACAACTAGCCAGTGGCATTGGTGGAAATAGGGGAAAAGGAGGTGTTTCCTTCTCTAATATTTTTGTGTCCCATAAGTCCCATAAAATTCCTCCTCAAAGCCCTAGTAATTTATAAAACAAAAGAGAACTTTAAAAAACAAGATGTCAGTTGGAATGTGAAATGTTTCTTGGCAATAAGCTTATTAGTTCAAATTATTGCTCAAAATGTGTTAAATTGTCATTGTCCTTTTTCATATATGCAAAAAACAATTGAGTATAGGGGGAAGAGTTGAAAAAATTAAAAGAACTATGCAAAGAATTAAAAAATTATCCTTGGAATTTTGGTTTCCCAAACAGATTAGTGCCCCTTTAAATTAAAAAAATAAAGTCCACCAAATCCTCTGGAATCAGATTTTGCACTCAGTATGCAAATCCAGGGGTCCTTTCATTTACTAGCATACACATCTTAATCAACTGCATACTAATGAAGTTAATTGGAAGGCTAAATTTCAATTACAAATCATAGAACCAAAATTGTGATTCTTGATTGCCTAGATAACCTGCATGAGGCACCTTCCAGGACAGAATAGGATGATCTTCTGAGTTGAAGGCTCTTTGGAAGATCAATAACATTAAGTCTAGGTGAGGTGAAAAGGGACAAATCCCTAATTCTTGCTTTTTTTAAAATATGTCTCCTCATGGAAAAACAATGATTTATCACAATATGGTTAGCAACTTGGCTAACTTAAGTTATGCTGCACAGGTCTCAATGATAAAATGGTGCCATAAAACTTGAGATCCCTGAGGTTTGTAATTAAGACACACACTTCACCAGGAGTATTTATCCTGCTTCAGTGTGAAAAATTAATTTGAATCTAAGAGAATGGTTCCCCATCTCGATTCATAGCCCTCACAGTTTATTCTAAGCATGTTTTCTTCTCAGAAAAAAAATACCTATAGAAGAGAAAAAACATTTTTGTAAGCTGAATAAGACATACATCATCTGACATTTATACTTCAGTTGAAAATTAATTTGGGTGACTATAAAAGCACAGATTGTGTTATTTCATAATGTGACACTGCAATTCAAATAAGCATTTCAAATAGTATCTTTAGGAGTAAAATAATTTTAAAAGGTAGATCATTTGTGGTTAATTGTTCCTATGGACCACAATGTAACAGATGCTAACCCCAAACCAAAAACACATGAAGCCATTAAAAAAAATAGAACTAGTTCTGCACAATAGATATGATATTGACAACTTCAAGAAATAAATAACCAAAAGAGCCGCTAGAACAAGTATAAACTGTCTCACAAGAGCCCACAGTTAAATATTCAATGAGAATAATTATATGACAAAAATTGATAAAATGGTGCAAATTAGGTATTGTTTTGTTGATAAGCTAAATTTAAGAGACAGAGAAAATGTTAATAATGTAGATTACACATAAATGATGTGATTCGTTTTTTTCCAGAGTTAGTTGTTAAACATTTATATATGCATGCATATAACCTAAAGGAGACTTTGACATACTCTGATTCTGGGTGTCTAAGTTCCTAAAATCAGACAGACTAGTCTATAATTCTGGACAATGCTGTGCAAAGTTGATGATTTATTTACTGTTTCACTTTGCACAATTCTTTTTGTAATACTGAATATACACTAATACTCACTATATTATTTAAGTATTCTATTTTCCTTTCATAAGAATGAAAAGAACCAGAGTTTTAGATTCAGGAGAACTGAGTTCAAAATGCAGAAGGCTAACTCCATCTATGAGGCCAACATATTCCTACTTCTTTATAGTTTGAGGCAAATGACATAAACTGTTTGGATCAGAGTTTCCTCCTACGTATAATAAAGGGTTAAAATTTATTATTGCCAAGGTCCCAAATACCTCTAACTTTCATTTAATTTTAAAAATTCCATTCTCTTCTTCCATTCTCCTATGTGTTTTTGACATCTTATCCTGCCTTTCAAGAGAATGCATTCCCCATACTGTCACAAGACCTGGATTCAAGTCCTTTTTCTTCCATTTCATGCCCATGTAATATTTTTATAAGCTTTTATTGATATATTCTGTATTCATGTCCCTCCTAGAAAGGTATCCCATATAACAAAGAATAAGTTTAGAGAAGAAAAATAGTTAGCAAAACTGATACATTGCAAGTCTGAAAACATGCATTAATATCTACGGTCCTACCACTTCCATGAAGGGATAGATTGGAAATACCTTCTCACATCTCTTTTTTAAATCCCATTTTATCTTTATATAATTTTTTGCATTTTCTTTTGATTTTCTTGGTGTGTAGATGTACTTTCTATTTACATTGTTGTACATAAAATCTATATTTTTAACTATACTTCACTCTGCATCAATTCTTTGCATCACTGCATGATTTTCTTAATTTATTACATACACTATTTCTTATAGTACTGCAATATTCCATTTATGTTCATGTTACACAATTTGGTCAGCCATTAGCCAACAGATAAGCATCTATTTTTTCTAATTTTTAGCCATCACAAAAAGTGCTGCTATAGATATGTTGAGGTATATGTGGACTTTTTTCTTAGTAGTGGTTCTTTACATGATTCATGTTCTTTCTCTCCCCTCCCAAACTCCTCCCACCCTCCCCGTAGCTAATGCACAATTCCACTGGATTTTACATGCATCACTGATCAAGACCTATTTCCATGTTATTGATAGTTGCACTGAGATGGTTGTTTAGAGTCTACATCCCAAATCATATCCCCATCAACTCATGTGTTCAAGCGGTTATTTTTCTTCTGTGTTTCTACTCCCACAGTTCTTCCTCTGAATGTGGACAGTCTTCTTTCTCATAAGTCCCTCTGCATTGTCCTGGGTTATTGCTTTCCTGCTATTAAAGAAGTTCATTACATTCAATTGTGCCATAATGTACCCATCTCTGTGTACTATGTACTACTGGTTCTGTTCCTTTCACTCTGCATCAATTCCTGGAGGTCTTTCCAGTTCACATGGAATTCTTCCAGCTCATTATTCCTTTGAGCACAATAGTAGTCCATCACCAACAGATACCACAATTCATTCAGCCATTCCCCAATTGAAGGACATTACCTCATTTCCAATTTTTTGCCACCACAAAGAGAGTGTCTATAAATATTTTTGTTTAAGTCTTTTCCCCTATGATCTCTTTGGGGTATAAACCCATCAGAGGTATGGTTGGATCAAAGAGAAGACAGACTTTTATAGCCCTTTGGACATAGTTCCAAATTGACATCTAGAATGGTTGGATCAATTCACAACTCCACTAGCAATGCATTAATGTGCCAATTTTGCCACATCCCCTACAACATTAATTACTTTCCTTTGCTGTCATGTTAGCTAATCTGCTAGGTATGTGGTGGTACCTCAGGAGTTGTTTTGATTTGCATTTCTCTATAAGATATTTAGAACATTTTTTCATGTGTTTATTGATAGTTTTGATTTCTCTATCTGAAATTTGCCTATTCGCTGCCATTTTTAAAATACAATGGTACATTTCTTCAGTTACTTTACTTTAACCATTTTTAAGGTGGCCCAGGTCCCATTCATGCTCAGGTTTCTCACCCCAGATACCCTCTTCTTTTTTTATAATCCTTTCCTTTTAATGCTTTGTTAATTACTTCCTTTTATTTTCTCCTGCTTTTATCTATCTATCTTCCCTTGCTTTTTTCTTCCCTATCATGTAGATTCCTCTTCCTCCACCTCCCTCCTTTTCAAATAATGCTATCCTTTAGTTTTGAGATTTCATTTTTGGTTCCTTTTTCTGAAAAGAATTTCTTTCACTCTCTTCATTATCTATCTTTTCTTTCTGTTTACCCTAGTCTTTCATTCTCTGTTTCATTATCTCTATAGTTATCTGGCATGGCTTTTCTCTGTATTCTTCATGTAATCAAAGCTTCAGAGGTATTCATTTTAGACTTTCCCCTCTAGGAGCTTTTTACCACTGCCTTGTAGAGCTCATCCCATGGATTTCCCCTTTCTATTGCATTAGAACTTCCATAATGGTTGCCATTTTCAAAGAGGAAAGTTCCCCATGATAGTGCTACTTCCCAACTAAGTCCCTGATCATATAACCCACCATTTATGTATTCTCTTTCTCTTCTTTACCTTGTTGTTCTATATTTGCCTGGAAATCTCCTTTGTGTGTCCATGCTTTCCCATTCTTCTAGGTACTAACTGCTTCCAAATGTTCAAACTCCAAGAAGCATACTTTTCAAGAACCAAATCTCCCAGGCTTTATCCATTAAAAGTTCCTCATGGCCTTTCTGTGATTATCTCTTCATCCATAGGCAGAGTCAGCAGTGAACCCTCCTCTCCCATAGTCAAAGTAAGATCTCCTTCATTTTCCCCTAAATCTTTTGAACCCTTCCCCCTTCTCCTCACCCACACCTCTGTAGGCTCTACTCTTTCTGATAACATAGTGGCCACCTTCCCCTCACTACTAGTACTTGATTGACACAACTGCATCACTCACTCTTCTCTATCCAACTATTCCCCTCCCTTTCATATACCGTCCCATGTGGTAATGTAGTCCCATAAAATATATATTCACCTGTAGGCACAGTATAGCCAGGTGCTGTCCATGCCAGTGTTCTTCACTGTAACCTCTATCGGATGTCTGCCTTCACTCCTGTCACCTTTTGTTTATTTAGAAAGAAATCTCTTACTGGTCTTTCTGCTATCATGCTGTTACTGTTATTGACTTTGCCTGCTACATTTATTGACTCCTCCTGTATTTCTGTTTTTTGGGGTATGAAAGAAGCAAATAATATCTTCAGTTTGGGCTTTCTAAAATGTTTCAAACTATTATTTATTATTGAATTCCATTTTTTGTCTTACATAGTTAAGTTCTTTGCATTATAGGTGACCCTGGGCTTCATCCTAATCTCCATTGCTCTTCAGAACACATTATTTCATTCCTTGCTCTTTTTTCTAGTGGGTACAGTATAGCATTGTGTTATTTGGATGTCCTTTCCTTTGTATTTGAAGTTTTTTCTTCTATTGGCTTCCCAAACTTGTTTTTGTAATTAGATTTCAAAATTTAACCATTATGTATCTTGGAGGTTGTAAGCTTGAGTTTGTTTGTTTATTTGTTTGTTTTTAAAAGTGATCTGTGAACTCTTTCTATCAGAATTTCCTTTTCTATGTTTTTAAAGTTCTGGCCAGTTCTCTTCTCTTATTCCCTTCATTGTGATATTAAAATTTTTTGTCCTATCATGTTCTTCTGGAAAATCTGTGGTTCTAAGGTTGAGTCTGTAAATCCTAGTTTTGAGGCCTATATATTTTGCTTGCCTAATGAGCATACTTTCTTTTACTTTTGCCATTATTGTTTTTTGTTTCTCATTTTCTGGGTTTCCTTCACTTCTTTGTATTTACATTCTCAATCTATTGTCCTCAGTTTTATATCTTTGGTGAAGCTTGTCATGGCAGATTTAAGTTTTTCAATTCTACTACTTATTTTTTATAGTGTAGGACACAAATTCCATTCTCATGATTCTAATTTCTCATTTAAATTTTTCAGGAATAGTGCATTGTGGTTCCAAGTTCTCCTCAAATTCCACAGGGTCTCCTGTCTCATCAAGTGTTGGATCTTTTCCATTTATTTTGAATTATTTATTGATAGATGTCTGAACTCCTGGAGGCCATATTTCCTTTTGCTGTTCATTTTTTTTTCCTTTTTATTGATCCATTTATATTCAAGACCTGAGTTTTCTTCTTCCTGAAATCTTTCATATTTTCAGTCTCCCACTCCCCAACCCCAACCCCACCTCTGTTTTCCTTATTACTCACTTCCTGGCTCTTTTCCCTTTGATTGTGGTTTCATTGGGCCTGGAACTCAACATGTTTCAGCTTCCTCCCACCACTGAGCAATTCACAGTTTACTAGCCTAAGTCTTTGCCCAATTAACTTTTAGGTAGTCAAAACTGGTACCAGCTAGGTGTTATGCTTTTTCCTTGGTAGAGTGCTACATACATACACACATATACACACACACACATACACACACATGACCATTTTCCTAAGCACCACCAGTTCAAAATTTTGCAACACTGATGTTTTGCGGTGACAATACCTTGGCAGGTTTCTATTCCTAAGGAGCTTTGGTCAAGCTGGCTGTAAAAACCTGAGCAAACTTTTAACAGCCTAGAGCTAAAGTCTCTATGGCACTAGAACAAGGAGAGGGGGAACCAAGATACACAAGTGAATTTTGAAATAAGACTGTGCCATGTCCTTGGATCTGCTGATGCAACCTTGCTGCTGGTAACACAGAAAGCAAGGAGGAGTGATTGCTATTTCTGCTCAGGGTCAGTGAGCATCATTTCCTATGTTGGTTTGTTTTTAAATGCCTTTTGGACTCCAAAATTTGTATTCTATGATGAAAAAAAAACTGGAGTTGCTTTATCTTTGGTGCATAAGTTCCATTTTGAAGAGGTTTTAGGGGTCATAGGGATGAGAAGAAATGTCTTAACCACCATCTTGTTGCTCATGTGATCCAAAGTCCTCTCTGTGTGACTCAGTGTATCCTCATCCACAAAGTAAAAGGGTGCAAGAAAGTTACTAAATGACCTATAAGGATACTTGCAGTTCCAAATCTATGATCCTAAGGTTTACTTACTCTGGAAATATCTACTTTTTCACTGTCTTTTCCCAAGGACCAGACGTTGAAGTTTTGGAAATCCAAAACCAACCAATTGTCCTAGCAGGATTAGAAAGAGCTATTCTGCAAAAGCAAAGAATAACCTAATTCCCACAAATAGAAAAGAATTCACACCTGGCAAGTGGAAATGAGAGGCCTGATAAAAAAAAAACAATTGCTTGGGCTCATAAAATGCTTATACTTATTCATACAAATAGATGTAAAGGAAAAATAACCTAGTCAAAACACTGTTCTCTTAAAACATAAGGAAACCAATACATGAAATTTCTACAACTTCATCCTCATTAAAAAAAAGGGAGTGGAGGGAACTGCTCTCCTGGTCACATTAACTCATGTTCTCTCTATATATCTTCTGGGTTTGATAAGATCAAACTACCCCTTTTTCTAAGCCTCAATATGTTTCCTATTGATGTAGTGAAAATGTCCTTATTTTCCAGTTATCATGTTATTTCATTCCCACCATAGATCTAGAATCTTACTGTATCCATGAAGCTTAATCAAATTATCCCAAGTGAAGCTTATACTTACCCTTCCTGGGGTTATAACTTGCAAAGTTACCTTTCCAACCTATATTTCTTTCATTTTGTCTACTTGTATATCCTAAACGCCTTTGTCTACCTTATTACACATCTTTGAATTAAAGATACCAAAAGATTAAATAATAATTGTATCCATATAACCCTATTTGTATAATGCTTGGGTTTTTTTTTGTTTTTTTTTATATTGGAACTATATATGTGTGTGTGTGTGTGTGTGTGTATACATATATACATATGAATGCTTCCCTCTATCAATGCAAATCATTACTTGCTCTGCAATATATAATCTTAGTGATTTTTCTGGTATGCTGAGAGTCAGTCAGTCTGTTAATGATTTATTCAGGACTACTATGTGCCAAGCACTGAGAATACAAATAAGAAAAAAGAAATCCCCTTACTTCAAGGAGCTTACAATTCAATGGGGTTGGGGGAGTGTTGTGGAATAACATCAAAAGAAAGCTGAAAGAGAGGGTGCCAGGGAAGAAGGTACCCAGCCATGGGTACAGCTTTTGGAAAATAAAAATTTAACTTATATGTGAATCTTCTTCATTTTTTAAACCTTTATCTTCCATCTTAGAATTAATACTGTGTATTGGTTCTAAGGCAGTTAAGGACTAGGTAATAGGGGTTAAGTAACCTGTTCAGAATCACACAGTTAGGAAGTGTCTGAGGCCAGATTTGAACCTAGGATCTCCCATCTCTAGGCCTGGCTCTTGATCCACTGAGCCACCCAGCTGCCCCCTGAATCTTCTTTAAATGGAAGTTTTGGGAAGAGCTCATGTCTCTTCCCTGTAGCCCTCCATTTAGAGGGACATAAGTATCAAATGTTCTGGAGCAGTATGAACACCAAAGCTGATACAATCTCTCAGGATGCTAAGAAATTAAACAACTTGCTGAGGGTTAACCAACCAGTATGTGTCAGAGACAAGACCTGACCTTAGGTCTTCCTTATTGTAAGGATAGCTTTTTCCATAATGCCATGCTATCTCTCAAAAAGTCCCTTGATCCATGCCATATGCCAGTCATGGTGAACCTTTTAGAAATTTTTAGGGACCCTATGCCATATCTCAACCTACCCCCAGATTGCATGCAGTGACCCACCCTCAATGCATGTCATCCCCCACCCCCCTAGCTATGTGCAGTGCCCACCCCCCTGAGTTTGGGGGTAGGGCCAGGCTGCAGATTGTCCAAGTTGGGGCCAATCTCCACTGGGACAGGGCAAAGAGGCTAGAATTCCGCATCCCCCTGTGTTTGGAATTTGGACAAGGCTCCCAGTAGGCCAAACTGGGGGCTTGCATGTGCCCACAGAGAGGTCTCTGCATGACATCTTTGGCTCACATGCCATAGGTTCACCATCACTGCCATATGCATATGAAATGTATTTTGACTATTTTTTCAGAATGAAAAGGTTCTCAAACAATATCTTTGGATCATCTGTCTAAACATTACAGGCTAGCAAGAGGCCATCAATATGATTTCTGGAATCTAGGACACATTGATTAAATAACTACAACACATTTCTGATTTTAAGAATCATTCTTCCTTGAAGCAACCAATTAATAAACAACTTTATCATCATTAATTCAACTCCTTAGTCATGTGCTCATAATTCTTACATGAATTTTGCAAAGAATTCTTTTTAAAATGCACCAACACTATGAAGATTACTAGAGTGATTTCTTCAGAAATTTAGGTTCTTTCAAATCAAATATAAAAAACCTTAGGAAACTGGCTATGAATTCTGTATGTAGTTGTGGTTGCTCTAAAAGATACCAGGTATGGAAAAAAATAAAAAGCATCCAAAGTAGAAAGAATCTTAGTCTGAGAGACATACTGTACTCAAAATCATTATTTGTAAAAGCCCCATTTTGATTACTTTTGTTTTGCCCTGGAGAATTCTTTAATATTCAGCTGGAAAATATAATTTCTGGATGACAATATTGCCTATAAAACTACTAGGAAAATGAGGCAGGGTAAAGGTGAGGAATACAAGATTGCTTTTGAGACTTGCAGCTACAGACTTCATTTTAAAAAATGTTTTGCATCATGACTTTTTAGGACTAAAAGTCTAATTGTAATATACCTTCTACCCCCATGGCTAAGTACATCTGTGAAGACTACACATAACTACAAATAATCTGTTAAACAGAATATCCCCAGATGAGAATCCTAATTAGGGTACAAACTACTGTACAATCCCCTTGCCAAGTTGATGAAGGAGAGCTCTCACAAGGTGATCCATAAGGCAGCATCAATACTATTAATCATTGTATCTGTTGAAAGGAAGAAAACACAACCCTGGGACCAAATAGAGAATCCTTAGCAGTACCTCAAAGAAGAACTCTACTCTCCCATTCTGTTCCCTCATCCACCTCACACCTCTCTCAGCCTAAGAATTTAAAAGCATTGGAGATAGAATCATTCAGGTTGAATTATAATAATTGAATTTTTGTCATTCTTCTACATCTTCTAAAACTGGAAGAACACTATAGATTCTCAGACTATCCATCAAAAGCCAATGTAAGACATATTTTGGTTTTTTTTCCTTCAAGCTTACTGGGAACTCATTAAGAGAATTAGGCTTTAAAATAATGTCACAAATAAAAGCAGAGTCACACATTCATCCTACGCTATGGATCCCCATCACACCATATCTGTTATAACTATTTATTAACAAAGGAGACAAAGCCAGCCTTACTATTGGATGAGCTGGGAGTCACCAAAAGTCCCCAACTTCAAGCTCCAAAATGCTAAATTTCTCTCCATCAACTTGCCATGGTACCAGAAATAATATTAGCAACTTAAAAAAAACAACAGCTTGCATACACTTTATAGTTGCAAAGCCCTTTTACAACTCTTTCCATTACATCTGAAAGCCCTTTGCCCAACAAACACCATAGTGGGTTAAGAATTTGAAAGTTCCCGTTAAAATTTAAACATATTACTTAAGAGAATAAAATAGACAAAAATTGTCTCTTGCCACCTATTTCTTTTAAGCATCCTTTTCACCAATTGTTCAGCACCTATCTGCTGTTACAGAGCCCTGTGATAGACCTACATGGATCCTGCCAATGCCATATCCTGGCAATCATGTGTCTCATATACTCTCAGCTGACTATGCCAGATAAACCAAGGCCTACCAAGGTCTTAATGGCTAGTGATGACAAACAGTTTCCCCTTTGCTGGATATTTCTATTTTAACTAAGGATTATTTGAGATATAAAGCTTCTGATCAAAGGCAATAATTTCTAAAAGTTCCAGTACCATGGAAGCCGGATCAGGGCAATAGTTTTAAAAGGGTAATCTTCCTGGCAAAAATCACACAACATACATAATTGCTTAATCTGTCAGACAGAACTGAGTGTTACTGAATAGGTAGGCTGTTTTTTAAAAGACCCTTAATGGCAACATCTATCAAAAATGTTCTTAACTTTTTTGCAGATCAATTGTATGCCCAGGAAATTGTGGGAAACAGTTTGATCTGTGATAATGGCCTAATTGTCCAATTTCAGTGAAGTTTATTCAATGAATTCTTCCAGGATATTTTGAAGTATTTAACTGGGACTATAGGGATTTGTCATCTTATCAGGCTATGGAATATATTGAGGTTCTTAGGTATTCAGAAAATAGATTTGTGTGTGTGTGTGTGTGTGTGTGTGTGTGTCTATGTAACTGGTATACCAATTCTGAGAAGACATTGTCTTCTGTTAGTTAAGACTATCCTTTTAGTAAATACCTTAAGGCATAGTTTCTTGTCCTTTTTTGTCATAAATCTCTTTGACATTCTGGAAAAGACTGGGAACCTCTTTTGAAGATGTTTTAAATATATAAAATAAAACATATGAGGTTACAAAGGAAAACAATTATTTTGAAATACAGTTATCTAAATATAATTTTAAAAAGGTTTTATGAACCCTAGTATTAAGAATACCAAAAGCTTAAGTAAGAAAATATCCCAAAGATACAATCTACAATTTAGTCTTTGTTTAGATTGCTATTTCCATTTGCCACAGAGACTGTGATAAACATTTATTAAAGAATGAGAATATCATCATAGAGTGAGGTGAACTTTCATTTTTCCCTCATTTCCCCTTAGACTTATGATGTCCAAGATGGCCAAGGTTCCCCAAGGACAGTCCATTATTCTAAGAAAAATAATTGGCTAGGAGAACAGGGCTTAGCCTGAAGGTAACAAAATGCAGAGGTTACTAATAGCACTTTCACTCCCTTAAACTGCACAGAAACAGCTGAGTCCCTAAATTCAAAAATAATTAATCAAAATGGAAAGTTATGACTCCTGAGCCCACCCTACAATCTCCCCTCATATCCCCAAACCAAGTGATTTCCTTACAGCCCAATCCCAATTTACAACTGGATAGCAGCTTTCCCATTAATGGCCTTATAGGGACCTTGGTCTCTACCTCCAAAAGATCCTGTATAAAATTCATCTTAAAAGGTTGTTTTAATTATACATTTCATTCTGCTTGACCTGGACACATTTTATGAAATAACCCCTGAAAATGGCTACTTTTAGCTTTTTGTTGTTGTTCAGTAGTTTCACTTGTGTCCAACTCTTCATGACATCATTTGGGGTTTTCTTGGCAAAGATACTGGAGTGGTCTGTCATTTCCTTCTCTGGCTCATTTTACAGATGAGGAAATTGAGGCAAACAGTGATTAAATGACATGCACAGGGTCATATAGCTAGTGTCTTGGGCCAAATTTGAATTCAGGAAGACTCCTCTGCCTGACTCGAGGCTCGGCATTCTATCCACTGTACTATCTACCTGCCTAGTTATAGCTACATTTCTTTTTCTAAATCAATTTTATTGGTTTTTTGGCATTTTTATCACTAAAATTTTCCTCAGTATCCTTCTTCCTTCCTCACCCAGAAAGCCATCCTTTATAGCACATAATATTTTAAAGACAAAAAGGTGAAAGAAAAACAAAAGAAAACAATGCACTTAAATACTGAAAATAAGTGTAATATACCACACTCTTGGACCTTCCACCTATAGAAAGGGATAGGATGGTGGTATTTTCTTAAATCTCTTCTTTGGAGCCATGCTTGCTCTTTGTAATTTTGCAATATTTACTTTCAATTGTTTCATGGTGATGTTCTTACCATTTATACTGTGGAAGTTATCCATTGTGTATGTTTTGTTTTTGTTTTTGTTTTTTGCTCTGCTTACTTCTCTCTCTCTCTCTCTCTCTCTCTCTCTCTCTCTCTCTCTCTCTCTCTCTCTCTCCATCAGTTCAAGTAAAACATTTCATGTTTCTCTTTATTCATCATATTTGTTATTTTTAGAGCAACATAATATTTACATTACATTTATGTGCCACAATTTGTTAAGCCAGTCCCCTACTTTGCATCCAGTTCTTTGCTTTCACAAACAGTGCCAGACAGCTGCATTTCTAATGTGTAAGATCAGCTCATTTTACTAGGGTATAAATGACCATTTCAATATATTCTTAAAAAATGGAAACTATCAAAAGCACTGAGAAAGTGTGGCAGATTTGAAGGAAACTTCTTTGCCCTCCATTCCCCTAAACCACCTGTCATTCATATGAGGAATACAATGTGTACCCTTAATATCATGCCATTTTTATGCCCTTTCTCAATTTCCCAGTACCCAACTAATGACCCAGAACTATGAAAATTTGCCTAAGTTGTTCCCAATAAACTGCTTTCCACTCCACCTTCAACTTTCGAGTACAGACCTGGAAACATTTTTATCCTCTCTTCCATAAAATCTATGTCTTTTTCCCCTTTAAAATGTGGCATAAATCTCATCTCCACAAAGCTTTTTCCAGATGGACAGAGGGCAATTTTTATGCACCACTAATCACATTTCTATTATTAGCAGACCAGTTTGCATGCATTGATTGTATTTTGTTATATATTAGGTATATGTATTCACCTGTATCTTTCTGGAGAAATTTCCATTGAAACGGAATCTAAGCAATCAGAAAAACACAAACACAATAACCAGATTTTTCTATTATGCAATAACAAATTCTACTGTAGTACTATAAAGTCCTTGTGAATCATCAGGGCAACAATTAAAAATTTTTCTACTATAGACTACATGTTATTTTTTTTGTAGTCTATAATCATTTCCTAGGTTGATATTAATGTATCTCCTACACATATAAGAGCAATGTGCCAGATATTGTGGGGATAGATGGTTATCTAGCTTCAAAGAGCTCATATTCTTATTGGAGAGGTGAGACAACCTAACATTTTACAAAATAATTATATTTTTAAATATATACAAGACAACATGCAAAAGATGTCAGAGGGCAGTGTAAGAATCCCCATTTTCATTGCAACGTGTTCCAAGAAACCATAACATAAAGTAGAACATCCTAAAATGGAACTTATTTTCTCATAGGAACAATGCTATAATTGGGAGTTGAATTCCTAACCAAGGACAGATAGATGGTGAGTAAATTATAGATCCATCCAGAAAAGTGTCACACAAAAGTGAAGATATGATTCTAAACTGCTATAATCACTTAAAACAATAAAATTATACCCCAAGTCCTATAAATGACAATAAACAAAATATATGTCGATTATTCAATACCAATATACTACAAAATATACATATAGCACATAGAATTATATATTTAATGTTCCAAATTTGCTATGAAATGAATATTCTTGTTATAAAAAATTAAACAATTGATAATATTCTCTTTGATACCCGGAAGGGCTTGAGAGATACAATATTAGCCAGAAGGCTTAAAAATATAAAGATCTATCTAGAGGGTTTGGGGTAACTGTAAAGAAAGGGGTCTCTTTTTTAATTTTGAGGTTGACCTATAGGCTGAGCGTAATGCTTCTAATCTTTCTTAGGTGAAAGGAACATTATATCTCCTTTTTATTTAAATGGTTTTCTTTTAAAAAGATGGGAAGGGAAAAATTGGTAACTAAATATAAGAGTAATTGATCAAGGGTATTGCCTCTCTCTCAATAAATTTTGTGTATCTTTATCTTCTTATAACATCTGAGCAGGACACCTGTTTAACAAGGCTAAGGGCAATTCCTGTTTTTTAAATACTGGCACAGTCTCCAAGATGGTTGACTGGCTGGAAATCGAGAACATATACTCTTATTCCAGCAACCATTATATTGCACTCATCCACAGGGCTACTGCAGATGGTGGAACAATAAAAAGGGACTCATACACCTAGAGAAGCAAGAGACCTCAAACTTATCATCTCACTTCCACCCACCCACCGAGATCTTCCATAATTCAGTATTACACTGTTCTATTTGGACAAAGTCTGATGAAAAGGACTATTGCTTGTTCAGCAGGCTCCAAATATGGCTGCCATCTAATGGGAGTTTACTGGTTATTTGATTGACTTGTGTTTTCTATATTTGCTTATAGTATCTAGTGAATCTTTTGAATTTTTTGCATTGTGAAATAATAGCAACCCCATACCTGATCTCTATATTATTTCCATGAATTCTTATAAAAAATCTTTGGAAATCTAAACATCAACTATGCTTAAAACTACATTCAGAGATTTCTTGAAGTCAATTCCAGGAGAAGGCATAATAAACAAAAGGGAAAAGGATTCTTTTGTATCAGCCTCCAGAATCTGACCTAGTCCACATGATCCTTAAAGTTCTAGGGGCCTTGGATCATGGTTATAATGATTACAACATAAAATTGTTATAGTATCATAAACTATCATGTCATTTTAGCCATGCCAATTGACTAAGACTGAATCTTAAATTAGAAGGATGGACCAATGATAATAATTTAAAGAAGGGAAGCACAACCAGAAAATTAGAACAAACAGTATTCTGCGAGTAAGGATGCCATTTTTCTGTAGTACAAATTCTGGTGTGAGCCTCATAGGACAAAAAAGGTGATGAACCAGTCTCTAGTGTTGGCCTCTGAGGAGAGAAAGGACAATGAATCAAGGTAAGCCTGGAGAACTTTAATTAAGGATTAAGTTTAAAAGCTTGCTGCTCTTCCATGTGGGACTAGATAGATTTACAAGTACTGTCAATTATTACACAGATATATAATTTCTATATGCTTACATTCCCTTTTCCCTTTTAAATAAACCCTAAAAATACTCTGAAATTTGTATAGACAATGGGTAGAAGGCAAAGACTAGGAAACCAGAGATGGAGGTGGCAGCAGAGGAAAAGGGCAGGTAATTAGTGATCCAGGATAGCAGATCTCAGAACTCCCAGAGCCAAGTTAGTCCAGAGGCCACAAAGGTCCAGGAGGCAAAGTATTTTCAGTTTCCATTAAGTGTTTGGCCTTGGCCTTAAACGTCATTCCCTTCCAGCTGTATCTGTATATTTCATATTCTTCTTTTAGGATTTGCTCTGATGCCATCTAATATATTAAGCTTTAAATTCAACAAACATGTATAAAGCATTTATTTTTAAAAGGGCCAAAGATGGGTATTAGGAATGCAAAGATGCAAAAACAAAACAATCCATACCCACAAGAAGCTTATAGTTGATAATCAATGTATTCCAATTACTATAACACAAATAAAGACTGATTAAGTTATAAATGGTAAAAGGCTATAATCAAGTTATAAAAAAGAGAAATGCACATCTGATTCCATCCAAAAAACTGGTCCAACTCTACTAATCAGAAAAAGACACATTAGTAGCTAATAATAGCAAATATTTTATAAGACCTGGATGATTGACAAATGCTACATACAATTATCTCATTATTTTTTCACTGTAACTTTATTAAGTAGGTGCTATTATTATCCCCATTTTATAAATGAGGAAACTGAAGGGGAGGAATTAATTGACTTGCCCAGGATCATTCATCTACTGAGCACCTAAGATCATACTCAAGTTCAGATCTTAACTCCAAATCTGACACACTCCCCTCTGTCATCTAGCTTCTTCCCACCACCATGTATAAAATGATTTATTTATAGATCTACAAAATTAAATATTGGTAGGTCTATAAAGAAATTATTTTATACAATTGATGGTTAGTTAAATGGTAAATAATATTTAGAACTACAAAACTATTCATACTTTTGAACCCAGGATTCCCTTTCCAAGATTACACTTTAAGAATATTAACTCGAAGAGAAAAAGATTCTATCTGTATGTATAAAATGTTAACAACAGCTTTAGTCATAATAAGGAAAAATGAAAACAATCCATATGTCCAATAATTGAGGCATTGTTAAACGAATTGTATTATATGTACATAAGTGGAATGTTATTGTACTATAAAGAATGACAAATATAAGTAATGTCAAAAAAGAAGACATATAAAGTGAGAGTTAATAAAGCAGAATCAGAATAATATGTACACTCTCTTGACTACATAAATGTATAATAACACCCAAAATAAAAACAAGATTCAATAGGAATACACAAAAGAAAAACAGAGATCAAAAAGGAGCATTGATGCCAAGAAGTTATCATTGTTATATTTCTTTAAATTTAGAATGTACTTTTAAAAATCAAACTTTACATACCTTGGAAATTGTGTTTATTTTTTCATTTGGATTGATTATTCATTTCATTATTCCTAAATTTGAATATTTTTAAGAAGAGAAGAAAATAATAAAATGAATAGTAGAGGTCAAAGATTCAAGGAGAGAAGGGGGAACATGTACGTGGAGAGAGGAATTCTTAGTCTTTTAAAGCCTAAATGATTTTGGACTATTCTCTCAGTTTCATTTCTGACCATTTCTGATACCATTATCTTTTCAAGTTTTTTGTTTTGTTTTGCTTTGCTTTGTTTTTACCAAAGCACCATGCTTACAATTTGGTTGCCCAGTCACCTAATAAGGGACCTAACCCCTTAAGTCCATCTACTAAAACACTCTAAGGTGAAGGAATCACCTCAACTACTATATTTGGGCTGTTTTTCTAGCCTGCGAGATAAAGGGAAGGAAAGCATTTATTAAATGCCTACTATGTACTAGGAATTGTGCTAAAAGCTTTACAAATATTATCTCATTTGCTCTTCAGAGGAACCCTGGAAAGGAGATACTATTGTTTCCCCCAATTTTATAGTCAAAGAAACTGAAGCAGACAGAATTTGAATTGCTCATCTAGTGCCACATAGCTATTAAGTTTCTGAGACCCAATTTGGATTCAGAGCTTCCTGATTCCAGGATTCTTGCACTAAAACAGAATTTTAGAATTAGATACTAGTTTCCACACATAGTAATACAATATGGAATAATAAGAATAATTCACATTTATATAGTTCCTTTAGTTTTACAAAGGTAGGGATATATTAGGCATCTCTGATTCCATCTAATCATAAATCATATATGGGGATGGGATCAAATATGTGATTTCATGGTTTAGAGCAGTGATGGGCAAACTTTTTAAAGAGGGGGCCCAAAGGAAAGGAAATGCTCATCTGTCAGTCTGTTTCTAAGGCAACTCTTTCAAAGTTTCATTGTATTATATCCTACTCATTGTATTTATTAGATTAGGAATAATGTCACACCGCAAGATAGAGCATTTCTGGGGGCCACATCTGGCCCGCAGGTTGTAGTTTGCCCATTACTGGTTTAGGGTATTCCAGGTAAAGAAACTCTACCAATGATCACAATCTGCTCTGTAATTTATAGTCTTAGAGATTTGTCTGGGGCACTGAAAAGTGAAATGAATTACAGAGCTACACAGCCAATATGTGTCAGAGGTGAGACTTGAACCCAATTCTTCCTGAATTCCAAGGTTAGTTTTTTATCTTTTACCCTATGCATGTTATAGATAGGCAGGTATGTACATCATATTTCTCCCTCTCTCTCTTCCTCTGTGTGTGTATACATCATAATAAGTATGAAATACTCTATAACATCACATGTATGTGCATATTATATATCTATTACATGTGTAATATTACATATATGGATCTATTTGGGGCTTTTTTATGAGATAATCTATTTTAATGCCTTTCTTTTTTAATACATTTAAGAATAAGAACACACACACAGTTAAATCATGTCCTTCATATACTCCCATATAAATAACACATTAAAGTGTAAGAGGAAAATCCTAATAAGTAGACATAAGAACAAAACTTACCAAGCTATCCACAGCTGCATTTCTTTCCCATTCTTTTTCTTCACTGAAGCTTTGTTTCCCTAGTCCAATTCAAATCATAAGTAAAATAAACAGGCTTCTATTTACTACAACTCACTTAAACTCTAGGCTCAGTATGTTTCTTCCCTTCCCAATCTCTCTTTACTCCCCTTCCCACTTATCTCCCCAATGCTCATTATTTTGTGGTTCAATTTATAATCCCTACCATACCACATGGTCATTTTCTGTGCTCTCAGGTCATTTGTCTTTCTCTTCACTGATTTTTCCCTTATGAAACTTTTACAGACACATCTCATTGCAGAGTTGACACCACCTTCCTGGGTCCCTCACATATCCTTTTTTCACTCACTTACTTTACCCTCATCATCTATGAAATCACTGCTTCAACCTTTCATAGTCTAAGTGATTTTGTACTATTTTGAGTGCCTCTCTCTGCTTTCATTTCTTGGGAGAGAATGACAAACCACGCTATGTTTGATGCCTTTATCTTTTTAGCTCTTACCAAATCTCCATCATTCTTGCCAATATTACTGCCAAATCTCGCAACAAGGGAACCAAAACACTCAATCCACATGCTGAGCCATTCCCATTCTCTAGCAAAAATCCATAGCCATTCACTTTGAAGGCTAGGAAATACAGAAGAGTGATAAAGCACCAAATTGTAGAACTAGTTACTAGCCTTCATAGATAGCAGTAAAATATGAAATAATTGAAATAATTACCATTTATATAGCGTTTTAAGATTTGCTAAGGGTGTTCCTCCATACAACCCTTTTCATGGTGAATCTGAGTCTGAAAAGTTAGATGACTTGCTCATGATCACACAACAAATACGCTTATGTGACAAGATCCAAAACCAGGTCTCCTAATTCCAAGTCAAGCCCTCTATTTTCTCTCTCTCTTTTTTAAATAAAAAGAAATCTTATAAGGTTTTATCTGGTATACACATCAAAAGCATTCAGAATATATGGATATTGAGGGGGAATATAAAGAGCCTGCTAAAATGTTTCTTGTAGCCACTACAAGTGAAGTAAGATCAGAGATAATCTGAAAAAAAAAGTGAAAAAAAAAGGAGGTGAACTCCAAGCAGAGTTTTTCCTCCTCTGTCTGAAATCCCTTGTCTATAAAATATGCAACAAAAATTTTTTTCTGTTTTTAAATATGGGTATAGATAGTCTCTCTTCCATTCTTTCTGATTCTACTGTCTATACTTAAATAGGTTGCTGGATGGCACAGTGGATAGAACACTGGGCCTAGAGACAGGAAAATCCAAATTCACATCCAAACTCAGACACTAGCTTTATCACCGTGGGCAACTCTCTTAACATCTGTCTGCCTCAGTTTCCTATACTGTACAGTTAGATTAATAAAAGCACCTATTGTCTAGAATCATGACAATCAAATGAGAGAATAGGAGCAAAGTTCCTAGCACATAGTAGGGACTATATAAATGCTAGGTAGTGGTAATAGTAGTATTAATTTCCTTGAAGACTAATCATTAGTTTTTCATCTTTATAGTGTCTTGGATAATATAGCAGGCACTCAATAAATATCCATGAATGAATACATTTTCTTTGAGCTATGTAGATACAAAGAACTCTTTCCTTCATCTGCCCTCAGTAATATGAGAAATTCTTGCATGTAAAAAATATGAAAAGGAGGAAAAACTCTCTGCTAACCTGACCAGCTCATTATTCGCATCACCTTTCCTATAGCCCACATATAACCAAATTTCAAATTCAATGTACTTCATGAAATTGGTGGAATTTTTGTTTAATAGTAAGCTACATAACTTATATAGCTTTATATATTGTTAAAAATAATTCCTCATATACTCAAATATGAACCAGACACTACTTTTTCTGTGGCTATACAATGGGCCACTATGTTCCTAAGGGCATTTATAGGTTATATCTCTATACCTATGAAATTTGCCCTTTCCTGCCCCTTTAATTGATTATTTGGTTGCATTGGTTCCTGGTTCAACAAGCTCTAGAAGAAAAGATAATAAATGGGACGTGAAGGAAACTGGGCAGTGGGGTTAAATTGTTCATTCGCAAATGTGCCTCTTTCAGGTATGTCTTTTCTCTCTGTTCAACTGTAAGTTCTCAAAGGTCACAGATTAAGCCCTATAGGAATGAAGCCATTTTCCTTTGTGAGACCTTGCTGCCCTGATTGCTAAGTACTTCTAGAGTCTGCTGTTTCTATCTGGTTGATCCATCATACCTCTGACTTCCTAGACTAAAACATCTTTTGCTAACCACTCCTGCTTTAAATATGTTCTTTCTTGGAATGTAAGCTCCAGAAGGGGAAAGAGTATCTTGGTTTTGTATTGGTATTTCAAGGGTTAAAAATGGTGGCTCGGTACAAAGTGCAAGCATAGTAAGTATTTCATTCATTTATTATAGTTCTTTTGTATCCTCCTTAATATGTAGCTTATTATGGATATTCAAAAATTAAAATATCTAAATAAGAATTTATTGCTCATAAGTCTAAGCTTGTGGTGGAGAATAAGTTGGTCTGGTGACTAATTTCAAATCTGGGGGGCTCTGAGAGCCCTGAAGGATAATGTGAAAAACCTGGACTACAAAATATCCATCAGTATTATCTTTTAATTCGGCTAACTCCATAATCCAAATGAAATATCCAATATTCATGTACATAAGGTTATATGACATATCCTTTGAGTCTGTATTTCCATAAGAAAATTCATCCATATGACGTTTAGAGCTTTTTCATCTGTGACAGAAGCAATATTCTTAATATTCTTCTTTTTAATAAGCAACTGAAGTCTGAATCAAGTGACTAGTATAATATCAACTGGAAAAAAAGCCTCCACATTATTAAAATGTTTTAGAGTATCATGTACAGCTGAATAGTAGTTGCACGTACAAAAGAAACACAGGCTCTTTTTCTTTATATGTTCAGCAATGAAAGGCATGTCACATTCTGCTTTTTCAATTCAAGCATACCACAGCCCAGAGGGTTGGTTCCTGTTGAAAATTCAACTTAAGATATGCCCTTCAGTTCACTGAGGAGAATGCCACCTGACAAAAAATGCTACAAGCCTACCTGCAAATTGGTACAATTTGATCAAGAGTGCCACATTCCTGAGCTACATGTGAGTTTAGATTGCAATAATCATGAGAAGCACACAACAAATTGGAACAGTGAAATATGTATTAGCTGCAAATTAGAGAAACTGACCAAGTTCCATTTCAGTCTGAGATTTTTCTTCTAATAAAGAATAAAATGGTCCCATATCATATGTGTGTGCGTCTACTTATGCCTACACATATGGATATGCATGCACACACATATCGTGCATGTTAATGTGTGCATTATATTTATACATGTCATGTATGTGTACGCATATATTCAAAAGTACTTATGATACAAAGAAAATGAAAACCAAAAATTTCACAGGTTAAAAAATAGCAGAGAGATAATTTGGCCAAGTCAAGAGAAGGCTCGGTTTATTTAATAATGGTCTCTACTACTCTCATGAAAAGTTATATTGAAAGGATGCTGACCTAATGTTCTCCATCTTTACTGGCTAAAGAAAAAGAGGAAATGAGTTTTATTTGTAGTATGCAAAATTCCAGATAGGCACAGAGGAAAAAAACTGATTATTATCCTATCATGAAGAGAACACTAGGTTTTCAGTTGAAAATCTTGGTTTTGAGTTCTATCTCTGATGCTAGGTTTGAGACATTTGCTAGTCACTCTTCATCTGCTTTTCCTATTGTTCAAGTTTAAAAGGGAACAAAGAAATTTAACTCAAGTTTCCTCACAGGAATCTCATGAGAAAATTATTTTTTAAACTTTACATTAGCATTACATAGATTTTTTTAACCTTCTGTCTTAGAATCTATACTATGTATTGGTTCCATGGCAAAAGAGAGGTAAGGGCTAGGCAAAGGGGGTTAAGCGACTTGCCCAGGGTCACACAGCTAGGAAGTAACTGAAATCATATTCAAACCTAGGACCTCCCATCTCTAGGTCTGGCTCTCAATCCACTGATCTACACAGCTGCCCTTCATAGATTTTATTAATAGAATATTAGTATTATACAGACTTGGGTTGTTGTGATCATGTTATTAGTTTAGAAAAAAATTGCTTTTCTCATTTTGTCATATGGAATTAAGATGGAAACAGTCTGGTATCAAGTTGAAATCATATCATTCTTATATATTTAATGCTCTGACGACTACTAGTCATTTGGGCAAAATAACTGCTTTTTGTAGTTGAATATTTGGATGAGCTCCTCCATTGTATTCTTTGTAAGCATTCTCAGTGTTAGTAAGCAGCAAGGGTGATGGGGACCATATATAACTTCTGTTCCCAAAGAATTTCTTCTGCTATGTCTCTGTATTTTGAATGTTTTTTTCCATTCTACTTAGTTTGGACATTCTGAGTTTTTGACATGTTTGCATCTATTTAAAATGTTCTGAAATTTTAAATGAATCAATATCATGTCTGGGCAATTGTGAACAACAGTTTGGTCTGTGTTTATGTCTAGTTCCTGTATATTGCTTGAATTCTCAAGGACATTTTGAGGCCTCTAATTTTAGATTGATTTGTCCATTAATCCATGCATGAAAAAATGGCTCATTTCTAATGTTCTATTCTTTCTTCTATGACATGTCTTCCTAGATATTCATGAAGTTGGTACTAAACCTTTGAGGCATTCCATAGTGGACTACACAATTTCTATAAATTCCTTTCATAATGTGCATTAACTACCAAGTGAAAGCAATTTAAAGATAGCCTGCCTATGATTTCTGGTGGTGAACACATGATCATGAATCGCCATCATGAATTCCTTAATTACTAAAAATGAATCTCCATGACTCAGCCATTTTTTCGATATTTTTGTAAGAGATTTTTGTCAACAAAATGTTGACGGAGTGCATGTAGATGTTGCTCGTGATGGACTTTTGATCATGTCCTTAGATTTTAGCCATTTCTTAAGTTTCATTAAGAAACCACTTTTGTTCACAGTCTACAATTAACTGTGTCTTTTATCAGCTTTTACTATAACTTAAAGTGAAGTCCTCATATAACCAAAAATATTTCTGTGGGTTTTTCATCAACTTATGTTCTAAGTATCTATAAATCTTCTTCCTACATTTTTATTAAGAACTGTTACTCTTTCTACAACTATCTTATAGTGATGAGTCATTGTCAATCTTCTCTGGGTTTCTGTTAGAATACTTTCCAAATGTACTATGGTCTATTTTACATTTCAACAGTATACATTATGACTAATATTTTGCTGGTGTTAATTTTTCTAACTATGTTCTTCCCACTGAGTTTGATTTTGAGATGTCAGTTTTCTAATATATTCACCCTGCTTTGTCAATATTGTTGTTGTTATTACTGAGACAAGTCATGGGATTTTCTTCTCTGCTGAACTTTAAAAATTTCTATCATTTCTCAGCTTTTGTCTAAGATCAAGTAAAAATTTCTAGGGGCACTGATGATTAAGTATTTGTTAAGTGAATATCCTAGAATATTTCAAATTTATGAAATCAGTCATAAACCAAAGTTGGTAATCCAAGGGACTGGTAATTTTCTAATCATATAATTCCACAGAGAATAACACTGGCAGTACTTATAATAAAAACCTAGTTATCATATATGAACATTCAAATGTGTGTACCTGAATATAAACTGTATTTTTACCCAAATGTGGCTCATTTCGAATTTGAGTTTAGTTCAATTATTTCAATCATGTCTGTCTCATTGTGAGCCCATTTGGAATTTTCTTGGCAAAGATTCTGAACTAACTTGCCATTTCCTTCTCCAAAACATTTAACAGATGAATAAATTGAGGCAAAGAGTTAAGGGACTTGCCCAGAGTCATAAAGCTGGTAAGTGTCTGAGGCTAGATTATAATTCAGCAAGATGAATCTTCCTGACTCAAGGTTCATCCTTCTATCTACTATGGCACCTAACTGCCCTTCCTTTCTATAGAAACACTTTAGCAATATGTTCTCAATATTTTACTTTCTTGGTCATGCTTTGTAACTTTGCACTGATTAGATAATTGGCTCTTACCCAGGCCTCTATTCTAAGGTATGCTTTTGCAATGTAGTTAGCACAGAAAAGAATGAACTTAATTTTCTCTCTGATACTGGTCTTTACAGAGATGGAGCTCACTGGTCAAGGACAACAAAAGAAGCATTTATGACTCTGCTCAGTGTCATAAATTAAGCAGTACATTTGACTTAGCAGAAACCTGGGCTCCAGTATATAGAACCAAACAGATGACTAGCTAAAATTGCAAAAAGGTTCTGTAAGAAGTGATATCGTTCCCTATAGAGCATCAAATAACATGATCCAAATCCTTAGGTTGTTTCTTCACTATACCACTGACTATGTCCTTGGTTGTCACTTGAATTCTTTGATATTCATTTTCCTTAACTACAAAATAGGAAAAATAATGCTTTTATTACTTTCCTGGATGGCTTATGTGAAGGTCAAATAAGATAATACATGTAAAATGGTATGTAGTCATAAATCATTTTATAAATGTATAATATCATTATTAATCCATCTATAAAATGTGATGAAATAAAGTTATATTCATAAATCATTATAAAGTTTTCAGAAGGAAGGCATATGATAAAGAAAGTCAATTTCTGATTTTTTGCATGGCTATCACCTAATTTTCTAAATAACCATACCCTGTAGGATATTGTTTCTTAGAATAAAGCACTTTAAGGTTACCAGAGTACTTCCTTCACAACAACCCTGTGAAGTAGGTATTGAAAATATTATTATCCCCAATTTGCAGATGAAGAAACTAATAAGGAGGTTAAATGATGACCTCAAAGATACTACAAGTCAGAGCTTGGATTGGAAACCAGGGTTCCTGACTCCAAGTTTAGTCATTTTTCTTCTACAAAATCACAGGCAAAGAATCTCATAATTGGAAAGGGCCCTTAGGGAACACCTAGTTTAAGTCACAGAAGTCCCTTGTACAACATCTTCAACAATTTTTAAATGGGCAGAAGATATAAACAAGCATTTCTATAGGGAAAAAATCCAAATGTCTATTTTAGAAAAATATTCAAAATCACTAATAATGAAAGCAATGCAAACTAAAGAAACTCTATAATTCTATCTCTCCCTCCTATGATTGTTAAAGTTGGGGGAAAATGAAAATCACAAAGGAAGTTGGACCCATTAATAAACTGTTGGTGAAGCTGTGAATTGGTCCAACTATTCTGAAAAGCAATTTGAACTATACCCCAAAAGTTAGTAAACTGTATACTCCTTGAACCTGCAATATTATCATTAGGCCTATACCCCAAAGAGATCAAAGAAAGAAGAAAGGGGTCTATATATACAAAAGTATTTTTAGCAGCTCTTTTTGTGCAGCAAAGAATTGGAAATAAAGAAGTTCTCATCAATTAGAGAATGACTGAATAAATTATGTTATATGTTTGCAGCAAGGATTTTGTTTTGCTTTTGCTTTTTCTTCATCCAATGGAGAAAACTATTTTTTGACAATATTTGAAAAATAAATGTAAAACAAAAAAGACTTCTATTGATAAAGAAACCATTATGCTATTTAAAACAGGATATTAATCTAAATCTGACTTTTAACTATTTTAACCTCTTTCTAACAAACTAAGTATAACACCTCTTCTGAAAGGCAGTCCTTCAAGTATATAAAGACAGTTAATCATTATCTCAACACCAAATCCATCTGTTGTTAAGCATTTTAAGCACCTACTTTGTTCTGGGCACTCTGCTGTGTGCTAGAGATACAAAGAAAGGTAAAAGACCATCCTTGCCCTCAAGGACCTCACAATCTAGTGGAGGAAACAATAAGCAGGCAGATATTCATAATTAAGCTATATACAGGATAAAAAGAAAACAATTAAGAAAGGAAAAGCACTAAAATTAATTGGGGTTGGGAAAGATTTTCCATTAAAGGTGGACTTGAAGGGAGTCATGAAATCCAGATGATGAGGAAGAGCATTCTAGACATGTGTTGGCTAGGAAAAAAATGCCTAAAGACAAAGGATGATGTTCTGTTCATCAAACAATTCCAGCATCACTAGATCAAAGGGTAAATAAAAGGGAGGAGGGTGTAAGAAGACTGGAAAGGGGGCAGGGTCTGGGGCAGCTAGATAAAGAAGGGCTTTGAACACTGGAGGATTTTGTATTTGATTCTGGAAATAATAAAGAGTCATGGGTGTTTATCAAGTAGGGGGTGACATGGTCAGACCTATTCTTTAAGGAAAATCATTTTGGCTTTGTTACTGAAAGGAAGATGGCATGGAGAGGAGAGAGAGACTGGTGGAAAGCAGACCAATTAGCAAATTCTAGCAATAGTCTAGGTATGAAGTGAAAGGGGCTTATACCAGGGTCATGGCAGTAACAGAAGGGAGAAGTTGGTGTTTTTGAGATGTTACAAAGGTAACACTGATAGGCCTTGGCAACAGATTGGATATAAGGGGTGAGTGATAATGAGGAATCAAAGATTACCACTAGGTTATGACCTTGAGAGATCGGAAGGATAGTGATACCTATCATACTGGTTTGAAGGAGAGGGAAAAGGGTTTAGAGTTGTGCTTCCCAAAGTTGGCACTACTGCCCCCTGGTGGGTGCTTCAGTGATCCAGGGGAACGGTGATGGCCACAGGTGCATTTATCTTTCCTATTAAATGCTATTAAAATTAAAAAAATTAATTTCCAGCGGGCTAAGTAATATTTTTTCTGGAAAGGGGGTGGTAGGCCAAAAAAGTCTGGGAACTACTGGTTCAGAGGGAAAGTTAATGAGTTCAGTTCTAGGTGTTAAAGTTGTATACAGGACATCTAGTTTGAGATGTCTAATAGACAGATAGAAATGTGAGATTGGAGGTTAGCATAGAAGTCAGGGATGAATAAATTTGTGGGGAGAAATGATAGTTAAATCCATGGGAGCTAAAGAGAGCACCAAGTGAAGTAGTAGAAAGGGAGAAAAGAGGAGAGCCCAGGACAGAGCCCTGTAGGATTCCCATGGGCAGGTTATGAATGAGGCCTTAGCAAGGAAACTGAAAAGGAACAATCAGATCATATAGGAGAAAGAAAGCCTAGAAAGAAGAGGGTATTAAGGAGAAGGTGATGAGGAATGTCAAAGACTACATATATATAGGTTGAGAATGAGAACTGAGAAAAGAGCCATTGAATTTGCCAATTAAATCTTCAGTAACTTTCAAGAGAGCAGTTTCAGGGGAATGATGAGATTGGAAACTAGACTGAAAGGGATTAAAAAGAGAGTGTAAAGAAATAGTTTTGGCAGAAACACCCCTTTCTCCTCCCTGCACAGTTAAGGATTCTTCTATTACCCAGCATACCTAATTCAATTCTGAAGAACCATCTAGTCCAGTGATGGGCAAACTATGGCCAGCAAGCCAGATGTAGCCCCCTGAAATGTTCTATCTGGCCCTGCGATATTATTCCTAATATGATGAATACAATGAGTAGGATACAACACAATGAAACTTCGAAAGAGTTGCCTTAGAAAGAGACTGACAGATGAGCATTTCCTTTCCTTTGGCCCCCTCTTTAAAAAGTTTGCCCATCACTGATCTAGTTTATAGCCACTGCTTCTTGTTAATCACACCTGTTCAGTCACAGCTAGTGCAGATAGTTTTATTTTTATCTTTGTGTCTCAGGATCCTACCACAGTGCCTAGACCATAGTAGGCATTCAATAATTTTTTAGTGGCAATGGTTGATGACTGTGTGCTGAGTCCTGGGAAGGTTATCAAAAGATAATGCTTTTGCACAAATGTTCAATTCAAGAAAAATATAGTATAATCAAGTGCTTAATTGTAAGGCATAGCCCATAAGTCCTATAGGAGTTCATAAAAGGGAGAAATACCAGCATGGGTAATATTAATTAATCAAGAAAGGTTTTTGAAGGAGATGAGACTTGAGTTGGGGCCTAACTGATGGGTATAGTTTGGGTAGAAAAGAAAGACAAGGATATTCCAATAATGAGCAAAGTGGGGAAGTATATGGCAGATGTGAGGGACAGCAAGAAAAGAGATCTGACTGAAAATAAGGTTGGATAGCTGAGGAAGGCTTAATCATGGGAGGGCTAAATAAGCTATAACCCATGTAAAAAGCAATTGTAATATCACTACAAGGTCTTTTAAAAGAAAATCATACGGGGCAGCTGGGTAGCTCAGTGGAGTGAGAGTCAGACCTAGAGACAGTAGGTCCTAGGTTCAAACCCGGCCTCAGCCACTTCCCAGCTGTGTGACCCTGGGCAAGTCACTTGACCCCCATTGCCCACCCTTACCAATCTTCCACCTATGAGACAATACACCAAAGTACAAGGGTTTAAAAAATTTTTAAAAAAAGAAAATCATACTATGAAAGTCATTTTCAAAGATTGATCTCATGTTCTAAAATTTAAATCTCTTATAGATATGACTGTATGTAGAAAAAAGTAACATGACATAGCAGATAGAAAGTGAACCTCTGAGAGAGTAAGATTAAATTCAATCCCTGTCTATGACACATACTGTCTATATGACCATGAGTCATATAACTTCTTGAACCCCAGGGAATACTCAAAGACTATAATTTTCAGAAGTTACAAATGTTCACTGGTAGAGAGGGTGGTGCCTCTCGAGGAAGTACTAACTGATAAAATTGCAGGTCTAGAGAAAGATCTATGTAACTTTGGCAAAAGAAAGTGTTGGCCTCCAAATTGAGTGCATTGTAGAATTTCCTCTCATCTATCCCCACCTCCCACAAGGAGCTCAATAGGCCATCCTTCAAAAGTGATTAGGCAGGAAGCTTTTTCCAGTTTTGAAATATACTACCTCAGACAAACATAAATCTCAATTGTTGCTGTCAGTAATAATAGTGATTTGGAAGTACACTAAAATCTATTTTCTATAAGGTTAAAGATTAAAAATTTAGATTTTAAAAAATATTTTAAAATGCTTTTTTCTTAAACCAAAAGTGATTTCTAAATGACCTGAATGAATCCTAAACAAATGTATTTAATTAAGGACTATTAGTTTAATGATGTACATATACAAATACTTGTGAAAAAAAAAAACAAACAAGTTGGAGGAAAAACACATGTTGCCCAATGTAACAATAAATGAGACCCAAGTGACCAATGTTATGATAGAATGGGAAAGAGAGAAAGTCTATGTGGTCTGACTCTTCTAACTCTCCCCTCTTGCCAAATATACATTCTGAGACTTTGAAGGGGGGTCACCCCAAAACTAGGTGACCTGGATAGTCATGCTGCCCCACAGGAGTTGGGTGTGAGGCTTCCCTATAAGATGAGGTATGGGGTACCCCTATCTGATTCTGAAAGAAGGCGGGGTTCACACAACCCTCCCCCGAGGTCAGTCACCAAATTATAAAGTTACAACCCTTCATAATGAGAAAGATCTTTTTCTTGAACAGATACTACAAACAGACAACGAGCCGGGTCCAGAAATTTTAAAAAAAAATCCTGGGTGATGTAGTTGAGGTACTACAGAGTTTTATTTAATACTGAGTTGATTATTGCCAAAATATTCATCTTTTAAAAGCAATTTTCCCCAGTTATATATCCCATATATCTATAAAACATGGAATACCAGGCCCACAGATGATTAAAATAATGTTTGACTAAAATGGCAATAATTAAAAGCATCAATAAAATATAAGAAAGTTGAATGTCACTAATGACAACCTATACTGTATGAAGTAGTATAAAAGACAATGTTTTGTACATGCACAATCAAATAAAGAGCTGAATTGGTCATAGAGACAAGATATAAATAGTCTGGATTACACATTAGTGCAGCTGAAATATTAAAGTTCAAAAGGAAAACTTCTTAGACAGGTGAGTTGTCCTGTGGATAATTTGTGGGAAAACATGGAAAAAGTCAAAAAGGGCAGAGGTTGGGGAGAAATTAGTAGGAATAGAGACAATTTCCACACAAACATAATACAGGATCTATTGAAGTAATTGTATTAATGGCAAAAATAAATGAATCAATCAATCAATAAAAGTGAATTAACTACTACTGATATTGCAATATATTTCATATTTTCTAAAGAGGAATAAGGTGGAGCAATTTGATTTCAATTGCTTACTCAATAGGGCTCACCCTGAGTTTTGTCTAGCTCAAATTACCTGTTACTTCAGAGAACTTGAATTATTAAATACTGAGAATGCAATTATACATGTGTATGAAAACTGATTTTTAAAAATAGTACCACAGTACTAATGCCACATAAAATAAGTGACTGCATTTGTTCATGTAACATGAACAGGAAAAGCAAAAAATCTATAGAAGAAAGCTTCAAAGCATGTCATTAAAGTAGTGGTAATTTCTGCAGGTCCTTAGTTTGATAATTTTAATTATCTCTCATATACAGAAACAACATTTTTCATAAATACTCCTCAGAAATAAATCTGAATAAGGGATTGCATTAACACAGTGCTACAAATTAGGAATGAAGCAAATGGACCCTGCATCACAGTGAGCTTAATTGCCACAAAGTTTAGAGCTTTTCTCAACCTTGTGATTCATCTAGAAGTAATGAGGTGGCAGCTAACACAACCCGGGGGCACTAATCAACTATCTTAATGCATATAAGTGGAACAGGGTGACTGGCACATTCTCTCTCTCTCTCTCTCTCTCTCTCTCTCTCTCTCTCTCTCACACACACACACACACAGACACACACACACACACACACTTTTCAAAATATTGAACGATAAATGATCTATATACTGCCATGTCAAACTCAGTTTCACCAATTCAATGCTCAACTTTTGCATATTTATGCTATAAAAAATGCCATGGTCAAAAAAGTTGTCTACATGGGAGACTAGAAAATAGCACTGGACTTGCAGTGTAAAAGCCCAGCTTCTCTTCTTTATACTTGTGTGATTTTGGTCAAATCACTGAACCTTTCTATATCTAAGTTTTCCCATTTATAAAATGAAAGTAATATGTGTCCTTAGGAAAACTATAAGCACTGTAGGAGCGTGAAAAAATCACTTTGTCAAGTAGAGTGCCATAAAGATGTAAGGTAATATCATTAAAGCATTCAAACACCAAGAAAAGCAAAAGTCATCCCAGTTTCTGGAGAATATCCTCTTTAGTGCTGTAATTAGTTATAATGTTTTCCTCCTCTAGGCTTTTTGGATCTCCACATCTAGAACATCAGCAAGACTGCAGAATTCTATGCAAGAACATAGTAATTAATGTTCACTGTCTTTCTTATTTTCCCTCAAATGCATTAATAAGCTACATATTATGTGTCCCAAAAGGTGACAAAGGGGTGAATGCCTATAAAAATTCAGAATTATTCACCTATATTCTACCCTCCTAAGTCACATTATGTAGCACTGCTGAGGATTGGAAAGGAATACCCAGAATTCTAAATGTTTCTTATTTTATCAAGAACTACAAGATGATACTAGGTAGTTATATCATCTAACAACTCTACTTCTTACAAATAACTGCCAATAAAAATCCTAGTAAAACCACTAACAATCTAACACTAACAAAAACAATCTCAATTAATGGAAAATAAAAGGAAGGGAATAAAATGTTTATCATCTTTGGGAAGGTGGGGCAGAGACTACACATCTGTCAGAACTCTAGTTTCACTTGAACTTGTAGAAGGAAATGTCTGGGACTGAAATCCATTCTAAATTCCTCCACTTACAGAATTGTAACATGTTAATTATCACTTGGATACTAATCCTGTTAACAGCTCTAAATTAGGGACCTGTGTTATATTTAGGAAGTCGCTGTAGCATTAAAAATACAGCTGCCTCTTTTTTAGTTGTATAACTGATATAAAGTTTTCTCCTAAAAATGTCAAATGCTCATATGCATTTCAGGTTCAGAAATTCAAAAGACTTCCCCAACAGCCAGAATGCTACTTAATGGTATTGTAACATTACATAGTTATTCAAATGCTTTATACTTTCTGCCTTTAGTACAAGATGTCTGAAAATTCTTTTTAATAGAGCTGTTCTTTTCTCCTCCAGGTATTTGAATTGTCACTACTTAGGATCATTTAGCATGTTTATCTCCATAGTGTATTTAATACATTGTATCATTTGTCATCTTGATTGTTAAAACACTAGGATGAGTCAACTATTCTTTATCATTCTATTCAAACTTTGAAAAGATGTTATTACTTTAATGTCTAATCTTTATAAGTTACAAACAGTAGTAGAACTTCATCCTTAGCAAACTGTGGATTTGTGTGGTCAGAATTACAGGACTTTTTAGTTTTCTGAATTATAATTAAACAAAACTGAAATGTCATAATTATTTTATTCTAGGGGCTTCCCCAGCAACTTATTTCTGAAACTCTCTCCTACTCACTCTCTTATTTCTTCATAACATTTTGTTACAGCATTTGGAGAAAAGCTATTTCCAAAAAAACATCTTTAGAAGTGATCCCAAATATTAAATAACTATCACATTAATAATGCTAGAAAGAAAATTATATGCAGTTCTCTTCATTTAAAAAATCTCCTTATGCATGTATATGGAGAAGAGAGGAGAGAAGAAAGGAGGGGAGGGGAGAGGACAGGGAAGCAGGGAGAGAAAATGAAACAGAGACAGAAAGGTTTTAGATTAAAAAAACAAAAACACTGTATTCAGAAGAAGAGGAGTTCTAATGCTGTCTCCACCACTTTCCATCTCTGTGATTCTGAACATTTAAGTGGTATAATGAATAACAAGCTGGACCCAGAGTTAGAAATAACTATTCAAAATTTAAATCCTTCCTCAGACATTTATCAGTCTTGTGACCCTGGGCAGGTAATAACCTCTACCTCAATTTGCTCATCTGTAAAATGGGTGAAATAATTGCACCTGTCTGTAATTCTTGTAAGGATAAAATGAGATAATATCTGTAAAGCACTTTACGACCTTAAAGTAATATATAAATGTTAGTTACTATTATTAATGTTTATTACTATCTTAATTTATCCCCTCTGCACCTCAGTGTCTTTTTTTCTGCAAAACAAAAGGATTGAACTGGATAATAAGCTATTAACTTACCACTGTTGTGACCTTAGATAAGTGACTTGACCTCTCTAGTTCTCAATTTCCTCATCTATAAAATATAAAAAGGGGTGGGGTAGGATGGAGCAGATGATCTCTAAAGTGTTTCCCTACCCTAGTTTCATGCTTTCTGGAGTCCCTTTCAACTGTTCTTGATCATTTGTGTCTAAACTAAACATTCTTCAAATATTTAAATATTATTTTTTTCAAATTTGGGGGTAAAAACAAGATTAATATATTATCCTATTTTTATGATTACTTTCTAAGTCAGTCGAAATCATATTTAGGGAAGAAAGTAAAGTTTAGCTAAGTTTAAAATAGTGTTAATTGTCTTAAAATTTATTTTAAAACCAATGGCCAAGGATTAAGAAATATCTGAAAGATAGTTTTTCAGATTTTAATTTTGATATTAAGGTACTATTAATTTTCCAAAGAGATTATAAGAATCTAACCATATAAGGAAAAGTAATTCTATGCCTCATGCCAAATATCTTAAACAATACCACAAATCACTAAGGATATATGCATGTTAAATACATATATAATAGATCTATTAACTTCACAACACCCCAAGTAGATGAAAAATTTGCTGGTTATTAAATTTTCTATGATACTAAGCTATGACAGATAATCTGAAATATAGTCCGTGTGTATATACACATATACACATACATACTATCTGTACTGGGATTTAAATGAGTTAGGCTTTTTTTTTTACTTCTTTGTATTCAATTTATCTTTCTAATTCTGTTTGACTAAAGTTTATATTAACATCAGTTTATAGTCCTTGAATAAATAAAAATTAGTCATTGTGGGGAAACAACTCAAGAGAATACTGACTGACTGAAGAAAGTCAGCCTTGTATTCAAGATTCACCATGTACAATGCAGAAAATATATCATACAACTTCCAATAGCCTAAAAGTAGAATAAGGCTCTAGTTTGGTAATCCAGCTAACATTATTAATGGTATAAAACGGTATATCAAGCTTTGAGATAGACCTTTTATACAGCTTTTAAACAGTATCAACACTAGTTTTTGCTATAACACATGAAAATGTCACCATAGTCTCTAGCATTTACTTTACTACTAAATAAAACTTCTTTTTTCAGTTAGTGTCATCATCATGATATCTTTAAGGGAGTTTTAACCAGCTTTGTTAGCCACTGAAAAGAACACAAAAGAATATCCCAAAGGACTAGATACTTTATATTTACTCATCTGAACTATACTACCCTTGACACTGCTTCAGAGACAAATTTATCATTCTGACACACAACTATTGCCTGAAAATGGAAACTAAGCACCCCTCTCCCCCAAAATAACAGAAAACTCCACAGACTGATTCACTGTGCATTAGAATTAGAACTGCAGTTACTAGGATGTGTTTAATGCACAGTAACTACATTTGTAGAAGAGAGAAATAAGATTCAGCTTGGCTGATACATGTCGAGATTTAAAACCAGCACAAAGCTTATTCAAAATAAAAACCTGAAATTAGCTATTGGCCACTTTGCTCAACAATTAAGACAACAGAATAGGCTTTCATAAAGGAAGTATTAACCTTAAAAACTGTAGCTACTACTGAACTCTTTGATAAATAAAATATGTTTTAATAGCTATTAAGTAGATCACTTTCAGACTGTTTCAGAGAAATGTGTGTTTGATGGTATGTTTGTGTTCTATAAATCAGACTGCCTTATTCTATTTTTTTCCTTGTACTTAAGAATGATGCATGGGTGGGACTATACATTTTCAGATTCAAAAACAAAAACTTTTTTTCCCCATCACTGAGAATTCAAAAGCTGCAAAATATAAATATTTCACTAGCAAAGTGCTTTTTTTAAAACTCGCTTATTTGAATCTTTTGAAACTTTGTAAGATGTTCCAGGTGGGGAAAAGTGTATATTCACTAGGATTAAGTAAGTAGGAATCCTCCCACCATTCACACGTCCATGTGGTTAAACATTTCTCCTCATATAATGAACCATTATAACTGTGTATCACTCTCATCTTATTCCGTCCCCTTCCCCAATAAGGTTCAATCCACTTGTAAACTGTTGCTGCAGTCTGGTGACACTTAAATGATACATCAGAGAAAACTGCAAAACTTCTTGGCTTGTTTGAATATCCTTCAGGGGCCCTGACCAAAACACACTCATTCAGAAACCCCCCTTTCAACCAAAGGGCAACATCCTAATCTGCCTCTTCAACAGGCAAAAATAACCAGTCTCTATTCGAATGTATCTGGCTCTGAGAAAAGGATGAGAGAGCAGCTTTCTTTAAGTATAATTGCCAAGCACACATCGGAGAGGAAATCAAAATGAGTCTGCCCACCAACATATACACCAAGCTTGAGCAAGCTATGCTGAAGCCAGCACTGCCAGAGGCTAAGTCTTCAGGATGCCCAGACAGTCAAGTCTTTGAATGAAGTCACATCGTTTAACTGTCCCAAGCTCCCAATGTGATCCACATGCCACCCATCAAAGAGCTTTCGGTCCGGTTTGGAGCCCCTTTGCTTTCCAGGGGACTCAGAAGTAGCTTTCCAAGTTACCCTAGCTTGGGTGTTTAACAGGGGATGCGTTATGTTTCCCTTTTTCTTTCTTTCTTTTTCTTTTTTTAAGCCGGCAAAGGAAAAAAAAAACACGAAAGGATGTAGGGGAAAAGTCACTGATCCTTGGTCCCCGAGTGCCCGCAACCCCAGGCTGCTCCCATTCTCTCTCCAGTCCATCCATCCCCTCCTAGCTCAGAGCCACCACTTACCCTGCTGGCCTGAGCCCGCCCAGCTAGTGGGAGCCTCCGAGCCCCGAGCTTCCTTAGTAGAGGAAAGATGGTGGTGTGTAGTGGGAGACCACCCATTCCAGCGTCTGACAACCCGCGGGCGACTCGGGCTCCTCAGCACTGGAGGAGGAGGAAGAAGAAGAGGAGGAGAGGGAGGAAGGAACAGCGCAGTCGGACGCCATCTGCTGTACACCTCTGCAAAGCCATTGGCTGCCTGGTGCGTCCCCAGGAGCAGGCAGGGCGAGGGGCTGTGGGGAGACACCTTGCTCTATTCCTCCTCCAGCAGCTGATGCTGCGCCCCTCCTTCCCGGAGCGCGCCCTGCGCCTTTCGTCTTCCTCTCCTCTCCCCTTCTCCCTCCCCATCCTCCCCAGGGAAACCGGCCAGCTGCCTTGAGTATGTCCTCCTCCTCCCCCCACCCCCCACCCGCCTTCTTTCCTCCCCTGGTGCTTTCTCTAACTTTGGACCTGAAAGCAAGGGATTTGCTGAGGGGGCAAGAGGGATTTCCTCAAACACACATACATATACATACACACGCACACACGAGGGATTTCTACACACACACTCAAACACACACACCCTCCTCCTGGAGAGCCCCAGGTTCCCAAGAGAGTGAGGGCCAGGGGTTGACAGACTCTGGTGGGAGCATTTTGCGTTTCATATACCCCCAGACTGCTCGAAAAAGACGGGGAATGAAGCGCCTGGAGACCCCATTTAAGACAGCCCCCAGCCCCCACTGGCTGGGATGGCCCCGCGTCCCACTGCAGTCCCCTTGGCTTAAAGAGAGCTTTGGCGTTAAAAGAAAGACCGAAAAGAGCTAAAGGGGAAAGTGTTGGGCTTCAAGAATGAAAATAAAATTTAAAAGGAGCTGTGGGGTGGGGGAGGGGGGAAGGAAGGAAGGATATAGTCAATCCAGGTGCATATCAGCCATCGGGGCACACAACCTGATCCCACCTGCCCTGCCTGGAAATTTCCTAGTAAAGACAAGGGAGCGAGAAGGATGATTGCCAACACTGATGCTCAGTGGAGAACAAACGTTTTCCTTTTTTTTTTTTTTTTTTTTTTTTTTTTTTTTAACCTAGAGATTATAGATTTTGCGGCCCTACGGGAAGAAGAGAACGCCATTCTCACCCTAGTACACCCTGTGTGGCAAGTGCTTGGGAGAGGAGAGAGGTGGGACACCTAGAGAGAGCTGGAGGGTTGGGGCGAGGTGACCGCCCCAGGTGAACCGCGAGTTGGGAGAGCCATCCAGCTGAGGAGAAGAGAAAGTCACAGCTTTCAAAAGAGATTGCTTACTCCTCAACACTTGTTTCAAACCCTCCTGGTTTTCTGACACCTTTGATCTTGGAAACTTCTTAGTCTTGTTTTAGGAGAAAAAGTAGTTTTTTTCAAAGAAAAGGAAAAAAGCCACTTTTTAAAAAAGCATGAGATACCAATTGCCAATTAAAGGGTATTTTGCCTGTCGTGTCTCCTTAAAATATGTAAACCCTTTAACAGCAGGGAGTGTATCTATTCTGTGTCATTCAAAGCCTAGTAGCAAGCCCCAAGTGCTTAAGATGAGGCAAAATAATAAAGATAAAATTAAAGCTCGATTTTATGCCACAAATTAGATTAAATAGATAAATAGACCAGTGACAAACAGAGGGAAGAAAAGGGTAATAATGAGCTGTAAGATGTCATTGACTAAGAAAAAAGTAAAAATGTTGAGGGCATCCAACCAGTTTGAAAGATATAAAAGAGAACAAGATTTATTCTATTACTTAATATTTTAACTAAGAATTGCCACCTCAGAACTAAGAGTGCCATCCAGCATTGCTTTTGTCCATAGGATCATTGATTTACTTTTAAAAGGAAGCCATGGACATTTTGTAAAACATCAAATGCCAAACAGCTGTCATAAGTTTCCCCCCCCCCAAACTTAGACTATGATAAATCATCTGCTCCCAAGAGGTAAAAGTCCTATCTCCTTAGCTCTGTAGAATGAGAATCAGGCCCATTATATTTTATTATAATCTCAATAAATAGATCAATAGTCAATGAACCTCATTTAAGTAATTTCAGGAGCAGCAGCAGCAGCAAATGTTCACATTTTCCTTAGCCATCACATTCAAACCTCCTAGAATCAGCTCTGCATTTTTAGGTTACTTCACCTACAAGAAAATTCATATCATGGTAAGATTTATTTTGCAATCCTTGCGGGTAGAGGCAGTCAAGGGCAACTTTTGAATGTATCATTTATATACATATTAGTAGTTGTATATCTCTCCTCCCACTTCAAGGAAGGTGGTGATATATATACATATATCTTTTCCCTATTTAAGCTAGCAATTTCTCTTTAAGAAATAACATTGATGTCATTTACTATTTATTTTTTGGAAACATTTATTATCTATTCTCAATAGCCTCCTTGACATGCCTCACTCATCAACTATATGCTACTTTCTAGAAAATTATTTTGATTCTTCAAAATTTTTCTCCCCTCGTGACATGTTTTCTTTCCATGTTCCTTAAAAGTTAGATTTGATTGTGGTAATGAAAACATCATGGTAACATCCAATACAGTCCATTCTAATTGCCTCAAATTTAGCCTTTTGAAATAAGAGAACTAAACAATCAGATAAGAAGGGGGGAAAATTAAAAGATTGTATTCATTTAAATGGTTTGTTTTTTTAGCAATGATCTTTTTTTATTAGACAGCTACTATTTTGATGGCAGTTATTTCAGTGCACTAATGGATTTTTAACATAAATGATAGTCACCTCAGAAATTAAATGTCTTGACATCATACAGTTTCAAAAAAAGAGTAGTTGAATGCCCATTGAGCACAAGAGAAATTTCAGAATTCTGAATGCTCTAATTCCCTTTCCAGTATTAGCTTCCAACTTTAGGTTCAAAATACTTATTGTGCTTATAAATATTTGCTTCATACCAAGAATTAGTTAGACCATGCTTGATTCCTCATAAAACCACTGTTTTCAAAATCTAAATTAGACAAAGACTACATAGGCAGGGAAAGACCTACATTAGGCAAGAAGAGGCTAAATAGTACTTACTGCTTACTGATAAAAGTACAATATAAGAATAATATTAGGAAGAACCCTTTATTTTTTTATTTTATTTAATTGATTAATTAAGAAAAATTTTCCATGGTTACATGATTCATGTTCTTTCTCTCCTCTCCTGCCACCCCCCTCCCATAGCCAACGTGCAGTTCCACTGGAAGGAAGAACCCTTTAGAGACCAAAAAAAGTTGTATGTGACAAGTATCCCAAAAAAGTTCAGAGAACCAAAAAGTTGCTGGCATTTTACCAAAGAAGGATAATTGAGCAAAAGCTTGAGGGAACAAGCAGGATAAAGGTGATTTAAAAGCATGAACTTAGAAGTATGGCAGTGGGCAGTGTTACAGATGTAAGGAGTGGAACAGAAATGATCAAATCTTCCAATCTTGTATATGCCACAGATCCTCTGAGACAGACGAAACCCCAAAGGCAATTAGTCAAATTCACACATGAACAGAAAATTCCTCTGTGGTATCCTTGAACAAAAAGCTATCCAACTCTGTCTAGAAGACTCCAAGATCTACTCCATGCCTTGGGTTAAACTCTGGATAGAAAAAAATGGAGGTAGCAAAAGATGTCCTGTAATTTTGCTCCTCAGGGCAAGAAGGAAGTATTTGAATACTATACTATGCTGCTTGACTATCATTGGGTAGCTTTGTTTCCATGCAGAGTGTCTGCTTCTGGAAAAGGGGAAAGTGCTATAAGCAAAACAACCCAATTTTCTAGACAACAAATAAGAGACCATTGGTACAACAGGCTTCATTTAAAAAATAATGAAAAATAAAAATGAAACCTGAACCTTAAGATTGCCACTAGGGGACTCACTGTTCTTTCTCCAACAGTATAGCAAACTTGGGTATTGAGGCAAAGGCAAATTAGCTATATACTAGACTTTAGGCATTGAGACAATGAAAAAGTTTGCTTTGTTTATTCAGCTCATCCAGAATGACATTGTTTTGGACAAGATTCTATAGCAGTTCTGCAGGTGGCATTTTTTAAAACTATATTTTAGAAATGGTTAATTATTAAATATAAAATATACTATTCTCTCCAGAATGGGTATCTAAGCCTTGTATATTGATGTAATTAAATATATTATCTAATAATTTTATTTCTGTGTCTTAATGTTTAGAAAAGAAAGCTAATGCTTTGCAGTTAAAAGTTTGCTTTGATTATTAGAAAGCATCCCTTAGCTTGAAATAGTGAAAGCTTTACCTTTTTATTTTAGATACATCATGCAGGATTTGGAGTTGTTGCACCAAGGCATTGGTTAATTAGGTAGAGGGCTGGCCTTGACCTCACAAAGTCTTGTAGGTAACCTTCAGTAGGTTCCTGAGCAGAAATGAGAAACAAGTACCAGTTCGCTATGGTGAAGCTAGAACAGCTTTAAAAACCTTTTTCTTTCAGGATAGTGTGTCCTCTGGTTCAGTTCTGATAAAAGAAAATATCAAAAAATAATAGTGTTGACTTCTCCACTATCTTCTGAGATCTCTAATACTTAGCAAAACCAGGGCAAAGGGAAGCAGATCATGCAAACCATGTGGCAAACATACCAAGACAATCATTCACAGAGAGGAACTATTTAGACTAATGGGGAAATAACAAACCCTCTTGAATGACAGCTTGGATCAAATTCATAATGGCTTTGGTTTGTAAAGACCAGGTGTTATGTAGATTGGAACTTGTGATTATACAAAATTTTGGCAACCCTAATTCTCTTCCATTGGGCACAAAGCCACACAATACACACAGGTCTGTCTTAGACAAGATAGAAAGTAGAGCTTGCATCTTCTGTTTGCCCCATCTTACAAGGATTCCAGCTAGCCTGGTCCCTTTTACAAGGCAGAAGAGAAATGTGAGTATTTCATAACAATGAGGTTATCTAGGGCTCCCAAACTAAATACATGAGAATATAGTGGGAGGGATAGCAGAGGGTGGGGGAACAGACTGTTTGTATTTAGCTACTGGCATAGATGGTTTGAGAGTATGAGTTTCTTAATCACTTAAATTATAATACCCAATTACTAGGAAACCAAAAAAACAACTCTACTTTCAGTTTTAAAAAGAAAACTTACATAACAGAACAAGCTGTAACCAATTGATCCCAATACTTTATCCTTTTATACCACATTACTGTTGTACAATATCTCCTTTTTTACTAAGTTGCTGACTTTCTTCCACCTCTATCTATATTATGTGTAATCTTCCTAAAACACCATTTTCATCCTGTCATTCTGCCTGCTCAGTAACTGACAATGGCTCTCTATTCCCTACTGTAGCCGAACTAAATGCCTCAGCCTCAAAATTTGCACACACCCCCAACCTGCCTATCTGATTTTTCACTGTTCCCCAATACAGAACATTTTCTCCAGCCACACTAGAGACTTTACTACTTCTTTCATATTTCAAGCTCATTATTAACTCTGCACATTTTTTCTCAGGCTCTCTCCCTTCTCTGGACTGCTAGTCTAATTTCTACATATCTTTCAAAAACCATTTCAAGTATCATAACCTCCATGAAGTTTTCTCCAGTATTAATATTATACTTGCTTATACCTTCTAACATACTTTTTGTTTGAAACATGCAATTTAACACTTGTGCTACTCTCTCTTCCTATTATTAAAGGCCAAAGAACATAAACAGGCAGTTTTTAGAGAAAAATCTAAGGTATCATCATCCAAACAAAAATAAAATACTCTAAATCACTAATAATTACTGAAATGTAAGTAAAAGCAACTCTGAGATCTATCTCATCCCTCATCTGTTCCTACAGATTGAGAAAGTTGATTTTTTTAAAAAAGGAAAATTACAAGCATTAGAAGAGGGTTAAAAAAATCAACAGACATTCAAGTACTATTGGTAGAGCCATGAATGGGTCTAGCCCCTCTGGAAGGCATTTAGGAATTATGTACCCCAAATTACTAAATTGGTGTATTTCTGACCCAGCAATTCCACTAGTAGGCCTAAACTCACAAGGAGATCAAAAAAGAAAAAAATGTCCAACATACACACATGTAATTATCTCAGCTTTTTTTGGAGTGGAAAAAAAAAACTAAGGTGGTGACTATTAGTCATAAAATGGCTTAACAAAGTTTGGCATATGAATGAGATGGAATAATGTTTTCCTCTAAGATGGAAGAAAAGATATCAGAAAAACCTGGGAAGACTCATATGAATGAAGAGTTAAGTGAGAAGAACCAAGAGAATGATTTACTTAATAACAACCAATACAGTAAAACCCAATGATTTTGAAAGACCTAAGAACTTTGATCAATGGACTATTGAAACATGACTCCAGAAGGGCAAAGATAAAGCATTTTACCCACTTCCTGACAGAGAAGTAAATGAATAAATATGCAGAATGAAAAACATTTTTGAATATGACCATAATAGGAATTTATTTTGCTTAACTAGGAAAAAATAGTTCAGCTTTCTAATTGTTTTATGCATAGCATATATGTGTGTATCTATACAACAAATATATGAACAACTTTTGTATTTATTTGCATTTTACATGTACTTGTTTTCTCTTTCATTAGAACATAAACTCTTGTGAATAGGAATTATTTCATTTTTTGTTATTATATCCTCAGGATCCAGAGTAATGCCTTGCACAGAGATACTATTTTTTAGTAAGCAGCATATTTTAATAGCCAAGAAATCCTTCACATATCTATAAGAAGAATGATATATATGTCTGATGTTTTTATTAATAGAATTTATTTACAAGAGTCTTAATCCCTCCCTCCCTTCCCCATATCATAGAAGATATCATTTGGAAGATAGATGTGTGTATATAAATAATGTCTTTCGTGTTTCAATTTTTCAGTTCATTCTCTGGAGATAACATTCACAGTTTATTCTTCAAGTATTAAATCTGTAGCTGTTTATAATGTTCTCTTGGTTCTGCACATTTCATTGTTATCCTATGTAGTTCTTTCCAAGTTTTTTTCTTGTTTTTTTTTTGTTTGTTTTTTCTTTAGAATATTTTTCCATGGTTACACGATTCATGATTTCCCCCCTTCCACTTCCCCCTCCTGGTGCTGACAAGCCACTCCACTGGCTTATACATGTATCATTGTTCAAAATATATTTCCATGTTATTCATATTTGCAATAGAGTGATCTTTTAACATCAAAACCTTAATCATTTTCCCATCGAACTATGTAATTGATCATATGTTTTTCTCCTGCTTTTCTGTTCCACAGTTCTTTCTCTGGATGTGGATAGAGTTCTTACTCATAAATTCTTCTGGATTCTCCTGGATCATTACATTGCTGCTAGCAGAAAAGGCTATTACATTAGATTGTGCCACAATATATCAGTCTCAGTGTACAATGTTCTCCTGGTTCTGCTCTTTCACTTTTGCATCAATTCCTGGAGGTCTTTCCAGTTCACATAGAAATCCTCCAGTTCATCATTCCTTTCAGCACAATAGTATTCCATCACCAACAGATACCACAATTTGCTCAGCCACTCCTCAATCAATGAACATCCCCTTATTTTCTTATTTTTTTGCCACCACAAAGAGTGTAGCTATAATATTTTGTACAAGTCTTTTTTCCCTATTATCTCTTTGGGGTACAAACCTAGCAGTGGTATGGATAGGTCAAAGGGTAAGCATTCTTTTAAAGCCCTTTATGCATAGTTCCAAATTGCCCTCCAGAATGGTTGGACCAATTCACAACTCCACCAGCAGTGTATTTGTGTCCCAATTTTTCCACATCCCCTCCAACATTTATCACTTTCCTTTGCTGCCATACTGGCCAGTCTGCTAGGTATAAGGTGGTACCTCAGAGTTCTTTTTATTTGCATTTCTCTAATCAGGAGGGATTTAGAACACTTTTTATGTGTTTACTGATAGTTTTGAATTCTTCATGTGAAAACTGCCTATTCATGTCCCTTGACCATTTGCTGATTGGGGACCAAGTTTTTTCCTTTAAATTAGTTTACTCATTTTTTCTTATGACTTAGGAGTATTCCATCATAATCGTATACCACAATTTATTTATCTATTCCCCAGTTGGTGGACATCCCCTTAAGTTCTAGTTGTTTGCCACCACAAAGACAGCATTTTGGAACACATAGGTTCTTTTCACTTTTCCTTGATCTCCTTGGGAAATGTGATCAGCAATCTGGGTCTAAAGGTAAAAAGTTTCATACCTCTCTGAATATAATTTCAAATTGTTCTCCTACATGGTTGGTTCAGTTCCTACTTCTACCAATAGTGCATTAGTGTTCCCATTTTTCCACCTTCCGTGCAATATTTGTTATTTTGAAGTTTTGTCATTTTAGCTGTGATGAAATAAACTTCTCCACGATGCACCATCACCCTGTGTCGCTCTTCCAATCCCAAAACTATCCATCTCTCTAACCTCATCTCGGACCCCCAGTAACACTGTAATGTTGGTCCCTACAAAAAATTCCTCACCAATCAATAATCTGATAGGTTTATCTAGATCATGTGTCCATTTGTCCTTATCTTATTGAATGGTGTAAGATTGATATATACCTAGTTACTGCTAAACTACTTTCCAAATGTCCCAACGGTCTTTACCAAATAGTGATTTCTTATTCAAATAATCTGGATCTCTATATTTTTTCAAATACAAAGTTAATATAATTTTTCCTACTGTTTGTTGTATGTGTATTCTGTGCCACTCATCTCACTTTCTATTGCTTAGTCAGTACCAGATAGTTTTGATAATTTATGTTTTATGAAACAGTTTAAAATCTGGTACTTCTAAGCCTCTTTTCTTTACATTGTTTTTATTAATTATTTTACTATTCTTATTCTTTTGTTCTAACAAATACATTTTATTATTTTTCTAGCTCAATAAAATTTTTTTAGTAATTTAATTGGGATGGCATTGAATGAGTGGATTAGATAGGATCTTCATTTTAATTACACTGATTCTGCTCATCCATGAACAATTAATATTTTTCTAATTACTTAGATCTGACTTTTTTTGTAAAAAGTGTTTTATAATTATGTCGAGGTAGTACATGAGTTTTCTTTTGGAGGCATACTCTCAGGTATTTTATTCTATCTGTGGTTATTTTAAATGATATATCTTTTTATCTCTTCTTGCAAGACTTTGTTATTAATATATAAAAATGTTGATGATTTATGTAGCTTATTTTATATCCTGCTACTTTTCTGAAATTATTTAGAGTTTCCACTAACTTTTAGTTGAAACTCTGGGATTTTCCATATATAACATCATGCCATCTGAAAAAAGAGAGAGTTTAATTACCTCTTTCCCCATTATGATTCCTTCTATTTCCTTTTCTTCTCTTATCTCTATTGCTAGCATTTGTAGTACTATGTTATTTTACTCCTGATCTTATTGGGAAAGTTTCTAGTTCATCCCTATAACAATAATACTTGCTGATGCTTTTTAGGTAGATGTTTCATATCATTTTAAGAAAAAATTAATTTATTACTATGCTTTTCAGTGTTTTAAAAGGAATGAATGTTGTATTTTTCACATGTTTTTTCTTTAAGGAAATAACATGTTTTTTATTACTTGTGTTACTAAGATAATCAGTTGTATTAATAGTTTTCCTTATATTAAACCATTCCTGTGTTCCTGGTATAAATATTTTTTGGTAACAACATATAATCATTGTGATATAGTGCTATAGTCTCCTACCTAGTGTTTTATTTAGGATTTTTTTCATACATGTTTATTAACGAAATTGTTCTACAACTTTCTTTCTTTGTGTTTTCTGTTTTTCATTTAGGATCAGTACCATACTTGTTTTGTAAAAGAAATTTTGTTAAATTCTTTCTTTACTTGTTATTTCAAATATTTTTTTTAATATTAGAATTAGTTTGTATTTAAATGTTTGGTAGAATTCTTTTGTAAATCCATCTGGTCCTGATGACTTTTTCTGAGGAAGTTCATTTATGGTCTGTTCAATTTCTTTTTTCTAAAATAGATTTATTTAGATATTCTATTTTTTTTTTTACTTCCAGGGGCAGAGCCAAGAGGGTGGAGTAAACCAGAGTAGCTCCGTCACCATAAGAATCCTCTCAAACCAATATCAAAATATCACCACAAAATGAATACAGGAATGAAAAAACCAACAAGGAGACAGAGTGAAACAACTTTCAAGAAACGAAAAACCCAAAAGGGAGGCAGAGAACATCTAGGGCACTGAGGTAAGATTGGAGCAGAGCCAACAAGAGGCTGTAGCAAGGAGGGAAGAGCAAGTCACACACCCACAACTCACATCTGCTGTCCAATGTTCAGAACCTAATTCCAAGCCAACATTCAGACCTTGAGATCCTGCCTGGGCAAATAGTGTGATCCAAGCGAACCCACACCCCTTGAAATTTCAAACCTGCAGAAAAGTCTGGAGTCCCAGCCCAGGGTAGTCTGGGCTTAAATGGGCTGATCCATGTGGGCCCAAAGTGAAGCCAGGAATCCCAGTCTGGGCTTGGTATGAGAAAATAGTTCACAGTTTGGGGTGGCTGGTAGTACTAAGGGGTTGGGGGATGGGCTTAGATCGTTTTGCCTAAAATTCAGGGTGGAGCTCCAGAATAGGGCAATCAAGGGTTTGCCTGATTAGAATAAGTACAAAGTAAGACCAAAAATTTACACCTAAGCCCAAGGCTATAATTTAAGTAGTTCCTGGACAGATCAAGATCAAAGTAAGACCAAAACCTTACAACCAAGCCTAACGCAAGTCTTAGAGTTTTTAGATATTCTATTTTCTCCTCTGATACTCTAGGCAGTTTATTTTTTTTAACCCTTGTACTTCGGTGTATTGTCTCATAGGTGGAAGATTGGTAAGGGTGGGCAATGGGGGTCAAGTGACTTGCCCAGGGTCACACAGCTGGGAAGTGGCTGAGGCCGGGTTTGAACCTAGGACCTCCTGTCTCTAGGCCTGACTCTCACTCCACTGAGCTACCCAGCTGCCCCTCTAGGCAGTTTATTTTTGGTGAGGATTCTTTCATTTATTTTACATTGTTAAATTTGTTTATATGTAATTGAACAAAATAACTCCTAATAATTACTTTAATTTCATCTTCATTAGTGGTACATTGATCTTCATAGTTAATGCTAGTGAATTGGTTTTCATTTTTTCTTTTTTCATCATATTAACAAATGGCTTATCTATTCTGTGAATTTTTCTCATAAAACCAGAACCTAGATTTATTCATTAATTCAATGGTTTTCTTAAATTCAATTTTATTGCTGTTACCTCAATATTAGGATTTCTAATTTAATGTTTAGTTTATTAACTAAATTTTGAATTTGTTTCTGGTTCTTTTAAACTGCATTCACAATTTGTTGTTATTTGTCTTACTAATATAAGAATATAGAGAGATAAATTTTCCCCTAATTACTGCTTTTTATGTATCTCATAGGTTTTGATATGTTGTCTCATTGTCATTCTCTTTAATAAAATTATTTATTGTTACTATGATTTGATTTTTGACCCACTCATTCTTTAAGATTAAGTTAGTCTCCAATTAGTTTTTACTTTGTTTCTCCGTGGTCCTTTAATATGTAAAAACTTTATTGACTATAGTCTGAAAAGGATGCCTTTAATATTTCTGCCTTTCTATATTTAACTACAACGATTTTGTGCCCTAATATATGGTCAATTTTTGTAAAGGAACCATGTGCTATGGAGAAGAAGGGATACTACTTCTGTTCCCATTCAGTTCTCTCCTGATATCTATCATATCTCACCTAAGATTCTATTCATCACCTTTATTATTTTGGGGTGTGTCAAATTCATTTAGTTCTGAGAGGGGAAAATGGAAGTTGCCTATTATCATTGTTTTGCCGTTTGTTCCCATTGGTAACTCATTTAGTTTTTCCTTTAAAAAACTGGATGCTATAATATTTAGTGCATATATGTTTAATATAGATAAAGCTTCATTATGTTGACTTTTAATATAATATAGATCATGTCTCTTTTGATTGTATTTACCTTAACTTTTATTTTTTTAGAGGTCATGATTGCTATCCATGGTTTCTTTGTATCAGGTCATGCAAAATATATTTTGCGCCATTCTTTTATTTGTATTCTAACTGTGTCTCTCATTTTTAAGTGAATTTAATGTAAACAACATGTTGTTAGGTTTTTGTTTTTGATCCATTTTGCTATTGAATTTTGTCTTATGGGTAAATTCATCCCATTCACATTCAAAGTCATAATTATTAGTTGTGTACTTACCTCCATTACATTATTCCTCACTTCTTTTTCCTTGTTTTCCTCTCTTTTCATTATATTACTCCTCAGGTATCTAATTTCTTCTGTCTACTACCTCTCTAATTTATATACCTTCTTAGAAACATTCCCTTATTCTCTGCCTTTGACCTTCTAGTTCTAAATTATTCTACCCTTCAAAAGATCTCTCCATACTTACCATTTAGTTACTATTCTATTTCCAAAAGGCCCTTCTTTATCTCCCAACCCTGCCTTTCTAATTTTGGATATGATTCAATTAAAAATATCCTTCCCAGATTCCTGGTTAAGATGGCAGCAGAGTAAAATGCAGCTGCTTAGCCTCTCCTAACCAAAACATATAGGACTCCTCAAGAAGACATAAAAACAAATCCAGAGGAACGAAGGGACCCCACAAGGGGGCACAGCATTGAAGGTACGTGGAATCGGGGCATTTCCATGCTATAAAGGGGTGAAACAGATCTCACTAAAACGTGAGCTGAGCAATGCCCTCCCCCACCCCACACCACCTACAGTGCCAAAGCCAGGCCACAAGAGCTAGAGCAAGTTTGGGGCACACATTAAGTCCTTGGCAGCTACCTGGGGTCACCAGGGCCTGCTCCTGAGAGCAGCAAGACTTAAGACCCCAAGAGGCTAAAGAACACACAGACTTCGAACACAGACCCTGAGCACAGGCATGAGTGCAGGCACAAACACAAGAGCAGACACGGATCCTGAGCACAGGAGCAGAACTTGAGTCGGGACCCAGTGCAGAAGGGTGCATGACTGTAGAAGCAGTGCCCTGAGACTGTTAAAGGAGCCTTGGGTAGAGGAACAAGCAAGGGGACCACCAGGAGGCTTGACCCTGAGAACAACTAGACCTGAGACCTCAGGAGCCTAAAGCGTGCAGACAGACCCTGAGTGTGAGGATAAACCTGAGAGGGCACAGGGCTAACAATGGCAAGCCAGAGACAAGAACCCCAAAAGAGAAAGATCATCAAGAAGAAATCCATAACACTCAACAACTTTTACACAGATAAAATCCAGACAACACAGCAAACAACAGAGGAGAACAAACAAGTAATCATATCCAAACCTTAAAGAAATAATGAAAACTGGCCACAAGCTACTGAAGAGTTCAAATCTGAGATGATGAGAAAGATGGAAGAGATTTGGAGAGAGAAGTGGGAAATAGCTCAAAAGGAAATTAACAGGTTAGAAGACAGAAACTCCCAATTGGAGAAAGATGCCCCAAAATCAAACAAAATGGTAAGCAAATTGGAAACTAAAATCTGGCAAGAAAATAACAATTTAAAAGGCAGAATTTCGCAATTGGAAAGTGAGGCAAGTAAATTGAAGACCAGAAATGACCAGATTGAAAAGGAAAACCAAAAGATTATAGCCAAAAACCAGTCCCTAAAGGCTAGAATTGAGCAATTAGAAGCTAATGATTTCTCAAGACAGCAAGAACAAATAAAACAAAGTCAAAAGACTGACAAATAGAAGGAAACATGCAATATCTCAATGAGAAAGTGACAGAGCAAGAAAACAGGTCTTGAAGAGACAATCTGAGAATCATTGGTCTTCCTGAAAAAGCAGAAATTAATAGAAATTTAGACTCCATATTCTAGTGCAGAAGGGTGCATATTAGCCCTGCAAAGCCTTTCTGCAGAGTCTCTGACAGTTGAAAAGGGTTTAGAATCCTGAGGTTTGACAGTTGACCCTGAGGACTTGATGAGAGTAGAAGGGTCAACTGAGCTCTAATCTTTGGATTGAAACCTGGCCTATATTCTGCAGCTTTTCTCTTAAAAATTTTTTAGCTTAACTATTTCCTTTGAATCTCCCTAACCTCCCTTATTCCCAATCCATCATTTTCCCTTCCTAAATTTCTTGGGGTTTGAAAGGAGGGTAGATCTGAGTGTTAGCTTTCAAACTTGGTAGATTTAGTTTCCCTTTAGTCAAATAGGGCTTACCCTTGTTACAAATTATCTCTTAAATCATTATATCCAACTTTCCTAACCCTATAGGCTACAAAACCTTGTGGGGGTGAGTTAGGCTGATCCTTTCTCAGTCTCACATTCCTGTCTCCCTCCTCCACCTGAGCCTTTCTCTAGGTGGCTGTTAGAGTTACCTTGTATCCCTCCATTCCCTTCCAATCAACCCTAAAAATCAATAAACCCTGTTTGTCACTTAATCAAATCTTTGGCTAGTTCATTAATTGATTGATAAGAGAAGGAAAAGAGGAGAAGAGAATAACATTCTCTCTGTGTCCTGAGGGAATTGGAGGTGTCCATTTTGGAGGAAGTGTAATCTCAATACTTCCTCTGAACTCTTCCTTTGTGAACCTGAGAGACTGACTAGAAAGCCCTCTAGTCAGTTTCAAGCCATTCTTGGCTGGCCCTAACCTTTGTCTGTAGAAGTGCCCTTCCTACTTGAAGGGCTCAGTTTTTTTCCCTCCAGTGTCTCTGTCTCAAACCTGTATACCCAGTCTGTGTAACCAGTCTGTGTCTCCCAGGCTGCAGCTGTCTGCCAAAATACTTCATCCTTTCCTTTGCAACTCTTTATACCTCCGAGTTTATATTCCCTAAACTCAGTCATTCCCTTACTTCTCCTACCACCTCAATTTTACCACCTTCACCATTGTACCTTCCTTATCCACTTTACTGCCTTAGGGATCCACAAACCCCTATCCACAGTGCCTTATCCCTATTACAACCTTACCTCTGCCTTAATTTCCCTAATACCTCTAACCTATTCCCTTATTACAACCATTTTATTACCCCACAAGCTTAATCCCCTTATAATATCTGCTGAGCATAGTTAACAAAAAAAAAACCTGCAATCTTCTGAAAAAACAGAAATGAATCTGACAAGAATTACATTTATTTTAGGCAGTGCCTCCATAATGGCTTGGTTGCTCATGCAAGGTCTATGCAACTTTTGGTTAGTAAAAGTCCCAAATCTAGTGCAACAAATGTTAGAAATATATGATTATTATAAATGGTTTGCCTTTACCCTAGCCGAATGCATATGTTTCATCCCCACGGCTATTGCAATTATCCCATCTCTTTGGCAATTCCTTGTAATCTCTAAGGCAGTTCTGATTCACCTTTGTAATTACTTTAAGACATCTCCTGCAAAAACTGATGCTTACTCTGGGGAACTAGTAGAGAATATCAAACTACTGTTCCAAGTGTTAAAACAAATTACAGAGGGAAAAGAATTAGATAAGTACACAATCCTCCAACTGGGGATTGTGGAATTGAAATTTTTAGGAAGCAATAACACCGCAGAACATCAACCAATCCAAAACGCTATAGTCTCTGTATTACCGATTGTGGACAGGACCATTGTTCAACCAGGAGAGGGGGTGGTGCATGTAAAGACATACAAGGCATTCACTCCAAGTGATATGGAGGTTCTAAAAAGGCAATTCCCCAAATTCTATGAAAAACCTTTCAAGGTCCTCAAAGAGCTAAAAAGAGTGTTCAGTTTATTCAACCCTAGTTTTGATGATGTTAAATTTCTTTTGGGGGAATTTTACTCTCCCTCGGAAAAGGAAAAATTCCTCAATGAAACCAGGACGAATCCCAATTTGGAATCTTGGCCACTGGTTCTTCAAGACCTAGATTTTACACAGCATGCTAACATGAAATATTTAATGAGATGCAGAGCAGATTTGATTGAAGCAATGAGATTGCATGCTAAAAGACCAAATGCATGGCAAAAATTCAAAAAACTGAAACAAGGGGAAGAACACCCGAGTAGTTTTCTGGATATGGTAATCAAAGCTGCATAAACAATTCTTGTCTCAGAGACACACATACCCAGGATACCATTGACCACATATATAGACAATTTGTGAAGGGAACCTCAATCCCGATACAAAACTATTTTAGACAGAGTTGTCCACAGTGGGAATCAATGCCACTGGAGGATGTAAGGCAACATGCAGCTTACATTCCCGACTCAAAACAAAAAAAAGGCAAGATTAGCTAGACAATCTGAAACTGATAACGATGAAGTGATAGCTGATCTGAAACAACAATTAAAGCAGGCAAAGCGGGAGAAATAGAGGAAGTGAAAAATTTTGCTCTCCAAACAAGTAGGAGCCAAAATCAGTATAGGCAGTCTTATAGCAACACCCAAAGAACAAAATTGTCCCCACACTGTGGATGGATTGGGCACGTCCTTTGATTTTGTAGATTTAGGCAGTAAATAGATTTTTCCAGAAACAATAATCAAAATCAGAGCGACAGAGGCAACAGAAAGACCTTCTAAAATTCTAAATGGCCTAAGAACAACAATGACTCAAAAAGAAATGATGATAACAAACATGATGGTGCGTGCTGTAACCATGCGTGTAAAAAATATAGTCAATCTCCTTCATTAGATGATATGGAAAGATATATTCAAATGGGAACGAAACCTAAGAAATCATTATGAATCAAGATTCCTGATTTAAAACCTTCTAATCAATGTAATTTGGGTGTGGCAGAGTGTAATCTAAGTGAGGAAAGCAAAATGAGAAATCTGGGCAAAATAGAGCAAGTGTCTAAAGTAACCTACACAGAAGATCAATATAGATCTGTGGTAGATAATCAGCAATGGGAAGAAATAATGCAAATGTGCAGAAAAATCTGTGGCAATAATGAGGATGATTATATAAGGGATCAGCTTTCTCATTCCATATTACACACATTGGGTGAGAAACATAAGGATCAATCAAGTCATTGCAAAAGCTCACATCAAGAGACTTTACAATCTTGTTCAGAATCATCAAGAACTCAAATTCCTCTCTTTATTCCAAGTGTAAAACAAAGGGTCAACTTGGATAAAGAACATTATGGCGAGGATTTACAAAGTTTCCAGAAAGAAACACTTTCAGTAACCTCGGGGTAATTAGATGCCAGAATTCTTTCCCATTCATGTGCTTTAGATAGTGTGTCACAGATTGAGGTGAAAGAGCAAAACAGTCAGTACTTTGGCAAAGATTTGATTTTAAAGATGCAACCCACTCAGTTGCAGGATGATAGCAGCTGTTTAGGAACCTTTCTCAACGCCTTAGCTACAGAATTTCAACCAAAACTTTGGGGAAGGGAAAGGGAGCAGTTGTTTTCTCCAGTAATCAGTGAGGCTAATGATAACATCAATGACACTGTTGCTGTGATTAATAACAAAAACCATCTGACTTCAGTCACACAAACAGCAGGGCAAAATAGGGAACATCAGTCAGCTTTTGAGTCAGTAGTTGTACCTGAAGTGTTGAAGGGAACACAATCTAACTATCATACATTCCCGGATACTACTGAGGGGAAAACTTCTGACTTGGGGTATGTCAGTTCTTTAAATATCAGAGTGGATGGTAAATCAAATCAAACCTCCATTTCTGCAGCCCTTAACTAAAGCCAACATCAAATTTGCACAAATGACAATGACTTACAAGCTCTCAATGAGAGAATGCTCTTTAAGCCTGCTTTCTGTATTTCTGATTCTAAACTGAACTTGCTGAATGGTGCTATAGGAACTTTGGGTTTAGACATAAAAGACCATACACAACACTGGATCAATGATAAGTGTACAAAAAATACCGAGGATTCTTTATTTCCCCTAGTGCCAATGAAGTCCAATGACAGTGGAGAACCATTAGTTACCTTAGAAATCGGTGGGGGAGAGGGGTACACTATGAAGGACTACTGGACACTGGTGCAACTTGTTCCGTTTTATGCGAGGCACCTGAAGGATGCCAATATCAAGGAAGTTTGAGAGTAAGAGGAGCTTCTGGGGTATCACAACAAGTCTCGAAGCTAAAAGTAACAATGCTAAAATTTGGACCTCTAACTCTTGAACACACCTTCCTATTGATGCCATCATGTCCTTCAAACCTTGTGGGACGAGATCTCCTATGCAAATTGGCTGCCACCATCCAATGTCAACCAGATGGACAAATTTATTTACACCTACCAAGAGGTCTCTAAAACACTATCCCATTTTATTTTTAGACCCATGTAGTGAGGAACCACAATACCAATCAACTGATAACATCTATGAAGTTCCAGACAATATTCCAGATTATGTGTGGGCTAAAAATTCAAATGAGGTGGGCAGGATATTGTCAGCAGAACCAGTAAAGATAGAGATAAAAGAAGGCTTACCTCCAAGAATACCTCAGTTCAGACTTAGCCAAGAGGTGATAGAGGGAGTGAAACCCATCATAGAGAGTTTATTAGAGCAGGGTATATTAAAATATGGCTTTTCACAATATAATATTCCAATCATGCCTGTAAAGAAAGCCAAATTATCTCCTGATGGGAAGACTCAATGGCATTTAGTACAAGATCTCAGAGCAATAAACGACCATGTGCAAAAGACCTATGCCGTGGTACCAAGTCCATCAAAAATCATAGCAGCCATTCTACCTGAAGCTGCTTGGTTTACTGTTCTAGACCTGAGCTCTGTGTACTTCTCTGTTCCCCTGCACAGAGACAGCCAGAAGCTGTTCGCTTTCTCATGGGAAGGAAAATCCATCCTATGGACCCTTCTGCCGCAGGAATTCTCAGATTCAGCTTTGGTCTTCTGTCAAATCCTGCAGAAAGACCTTGAGACAATCACTTTCCAAAACAGCAAAACGGTACGTTATGTTGATGACATCCTGCTAATGTCACCATCTGCTGAAGTCTGTTACACTGATAGCATACACTTAATCAAAGAGCTAAGCAAAAGGGGCCATAAAATTTCCAAATCAAAACTTCAATTCATGATGGAAAAAGTAAATTATTTAGGATTCATCCTAGAAAAAGGATTCAGAAAAATTTCCCAAAAGAGAACACAGGATATACAAAATTTGAGTTTGCTTAAGACCAAGAACCAACTCAAGGCAATCATAGGAATAACAAGCTTCTGTAGAAACTGGATTCCAGGTTATGCTCTCATTGCAAGACCTCTGATAGAGCTAATCAGGAAGGAAGTTCCAGAACCATTAAAGATGACTAAAGATCATATCCATGCAATAGATAAATTAAAATCACTTACTCTATCAGTTCCAGCCCTACGTATCCCAGATCATGACAAACTCATTCTTACTTTAAGTACATAAAGATAAAGGGATAGCCTCTAGTGTTCTCACACAATCATTTGGGAATAGACTAAGACCAGTCACTTACTATAGCTCTAAATTAGATTCTGTGATTTGTGGTATGCTTAGTTGTTTAAAAGCCATAGCTGCTGTAGGCATCATGATTAGAAAATCTTCATCCTTGGTATTAGGGAGTAAACTGAAAGTATTTTCTCCATACCAAGTGGAATCTACTTTAAGAAACACCACATTACAAGTGTTCACCTCCCAAAGACTATCACAATACCAAGCAATCTTGTTGGCTAATGAAAATATAACTTTTCACCGGTGCAGAAACTTAAATCCTGCTACTCTGATTCCAGATTTACCTCTGGAGGGAGAAAGTCTACACATCTATGAAGATGCACTTAACATCCTGCATAAAACAAGACCTGATTTAGATGATAAGCCCATGAAAAACCCCAATATAACCTTATTCACAGATGGATCCTCAGAGATATACCAGAGCAGCCATAGTGACAGCCTTCGAGATCCTTTGGTACTCATCATTACCATCTACCATGAGTTAGTTGGTTTGATACATGCTCTGAAACTTGCCGAAAATCTCAAAGCAAACATTTTTACCGATTCGAATTATGCTTTTTCAGTCATGCATCATTCTGCTGAAATCTGGAAACATCAAGCCTTCATTACATCCAGTGGCAAACAAATAGTGTATGGGAATTTAATCAATCAGTTGATGGATGCAATCCAATTACCAGTCCAAGTGTCAGTCATTCATTGCAAAACTCATACCAAAATCGAAGGGCCAGGGGAATTAGGGAACAAATGTGCAGATATCACAGCCAAATACACAGCAAAGTATGGACCAGTTACAATTCTGAACTTATCTTTGGTGGAGGAAGATGATCTCAAAAACACATACTCCCCAAAGGAAGTGAAGGATTGGAAGAAACATCACAGTGCATACCTTGTTAACAGAGTTTGGCTGGGAGTAAATGGAAAACCTATGTTACATAAATCTCTATATTTCACCTTTTGCAATGCACTACACCAGAAATGGCATTATGGAAGTCTGGGCATGGCAGATTCCATAAATAGGTACTGGAATGCAAGGGGCATATATGAAGTTGCTATGAGAGTTTCGCAGAGGTGCAAAATTTGTATGCATTACAAACAGACAGTTAAAAAAGTCCACAGCCTGGGAGGAAAACCATTAGCTTACACACCATTTGAGTGCTTACAAATTGATTACATCACAATGCCAAAGAGTCAAGGTTATAGATATGCTTTAGTGATAGTGGATAGATTAACTAAATGGCCAGAAGATTTTCCAGGAAATTGTAGCACCTCAGCTTTTGTTGTGAAAATCTTACTGAGAGAATTGATTCCTAGATTCTCTATTCCACTACATATTGCATCAGATTCTGGGTCCCATTTTGTGAATTAAATTTTAGCTACAGTTTATGAAATGTTAGGAATCAAGTGACATCTTCATTCAATATTTAGACCATAGTGGAGAGGGCAGATTGAATGACTGAATAAATCTTTGAAGACTCTAGTAGCTAAATTATGTGCAGAATCTCACATGAAATGGCCTGATGCATTACTATTGGCACTATCCCAACTAAGATGCCAACCCAACAGCATTACACACATTTCACCATTCGAAATGTTATATGGACATCCACAATTCCATGGCAAATCACCTCAAAGCATTCACAAATTATCATACCTGGGTATGGAATGCAAACTCTATGAATATATTAAATTACTCAAGCAACGATTAAATCAACTCCACAAATTAGGCTTGATACATCGAAGAGTACCCTTTGATTTTAATCTACACAACTTCCAACGTGGAGATTATGTTTACACCAGAAACTTCGCTAAGAAGTCTCTGTTAGAACCCAAGTGGCTTGGACCATTCCAAATTATTCTAACTACTCCGAGTGCAATCAAAATTAAAGGAAAGGATCATTGGTTCCATGTCACCCATGTCAAGCCAGCAAAAGACATGTCCCAACAACAACCACCAGACCCAGACACTATACAGCACAAAGATCAACTAGCACCAACCAATCAGTCAAATAAGTCCTAAGAAAGTTAACAGCCAATACATGAGACCATAGAACCAGAGCGGCAATCAGAACAACAATCAGAGCATGAATCAGAACCAGAATTAGACCAAGAGCCAGTAAACAATCAAATATTGCACCAAATTTTATATCCAAATGAGTATCCCAATCCCAATCACTTAGAAGAATCATCTGTAAACAATTATGACAATGGAAAAGAATCAACAAAAGAAGAAGACACAACATTTGATTTACAATCAATCCCAGATCTAGAAACTGATGACGACGAATAAATGACAAGCACAAATACTTAATCACGAACTATTTTGATAACTATAATCATCTTTATTAAACCTCAAAGAAAAAGGAAATAAGAAAAATTATTCACATTTGATAGACATTTGAACATTGTTCCTGATACAAGTCAACACACTAGAACATCAGTACCAGGTCAAGATGACAAGCAAGGGTACATCAAACAACACAAGTGTAATTTGATGATACTAAAATAAATTATTCAGCAAAAATGCCCTGAAGTTCTACAAAAAGACTGCAATATAGACATTGAAAGGATCCATAGATCACCCTCTACACTAGACTCAGAAAAGACAACCCTGAGGAATATAATACCAAATTCAAGAGGTTCCAAGTAAAATAAAAAATTTTAAAAGAAGCCAAAAAGAGACAATTCAGATATCAAGGAGCACCAATCATGATCACACAGGATCTGGCAGCCTCCACACTAAAAAACCTCAAGGCTTGGAATATGATATTCAGAAAGGCAAGAGAACTGTGTCTTCAACCAAGGATCACCTACCCATCAAAACTAACTATATACTTCCATGGGAAACTTTGGGCATTCAACAAGATAGAAGATTTCTGAGCATTTGCACAGAAAAGACCAGGACTAAATGGAAAGTTTGATATCCAACCACAAAAATCAAGAGAAACATGAAAAGATAAATAAGAAACAAAGGGGAAAGAAAGAAAACTCATATTTTTTAAATTTGCCTCTTTAAAGGTCTCAATATGATATCATTATTTGTATTCCTATGTGGAGAAATGTCATGTATAATTCTCTGTAAGGAACTCTATTCACTATTATAGTATTCACTATTATAGTAATTAGAAGAATTATTGATAAAGAGAGGTTGAAATACTAAATGGTCTAAGATGATATGGGGGTGGGAAAGGGGAGTGAATAGTATAGAATAGAGGACACCAAGAGAAACTTGAATGACTAAGAAAAATAGGATATTCTATTACACACAAAGAGGGCATGGGAAGGGGAAGGGATGAATACTATTATAAGGAGAGGAAGAGAGCATTAAGAGGTAATATTTAAACCTTACTCTCAGTGTAATTAACCCTGAGAGGGAAGAGTAGCTTTATCCATTGGGATATAAAACTCTATCTAACCCTACTGAGAAAGTCAGAAGGGATAAACCAAGGGGAGCAGAGGAATGGGGAGGTCAAAAATGGGAGGGGAGAAGAAGGGGGATGGAATTCATTAGGCCTTAAAAATAAAATGAGGAGAATAATAAGGGAGGGGATAGAAAGGGAATTAAATCAAAGGAGGGGAAAAGGGTTACTGGCTTAAAGCAAACCACTGGTTTAAAAGGAAATAGTGTTAGAAGAAGGGGTAGAACTAGGAGAAGATATCAAAATGTTGGTGGATATACAACTGATAATTATAACCATGAATGTGAATGGGATGAACTCTCCCATAAAATGGAAGCAAATAGAATGGATTAGAAACCAAAATCCCACCATATATTGTCTACAAGAAACACATATGAGACGGGTGGACATACATAAGTTTAAGGTTCAGGGCTTGAGCAAAATCTTTTGGGCATCAAATGAGAAAAAGAAGGCAGGAGTGGCAATTATGATTTCTGACAAAGCCAAAGTAAAAATAGATACAATTAAAAAAGACAGGGAAGGTCATTACATCCTGATTAAAGTTAGTATAGACAATGAGGAAATAACATTGCTCAATATGAATGCACCAAATGGCATAGCAACCACATTTGTGAAGGAAAAACTGGCAGATGTGAAGAAGGAAATAGATAGTAAAACCATAATAGTGGGAGATCTAAATATTCCTCTTTCAGATCTAGATAAATCAAACCAAAAAATAAATAAGAAAGGTAAGAGAGATGAATGAAGTCCTAGAAAAATTAGATTTAATAGATACGTGGAAAAAAATAAATAGGGACAAAAAGGAATACACCTTCTTTTCAGCTGCTCATGGTACATTTACAAAGATTGACCATGTAATTAATAGGGCATAGAAACATTGCAAACAAATGCAAAAGAGCAGAAATAATAAATGTAACCTTCTAAGATCATGATGCAATAAAAATAATAATTAGAAAGGGCACCTGGACAGGCAAATCACAAACTAATTGGAAATTAAATAATATGATTCTACAAAACTAGCTAGTCAAAGAGGAAATCATAGAAACAATCAATAATTCCATTTAAGAGAATGACAATGATGAGATATCCTACCAAACTCAGCAAGATGCAGCCAAAGCAGTACTCAGAGGGAAATTTATATCCTTGAGTGCATATATTCACAAATTAGGGAGCGTAGAGATTAATGAATTGGGCATGCAATGTAAAAAGTTAGAAAGGGAACAAATTAAAAATCCCCAGATGAAAACTAAATTAGAAATACTAAAAATCAAGGGAGAATAATAAAATCAAAAGTAAAAGAATTATTGAATTAATGAATAAGACTAGAAGCTGGTATTTTGAAAAAACAGATAAAATAGACAAAATACTGGTCAATCTAATAAAAAAAGGAAAGAAGAAAACCAAATCGACAGTATCAAAGATGAAAAGGGAGACCTACTGAGAATAGCTGTTATTCATAGTTGTTCACTTAAAAGTATTCCTGTCATTGTACGATGTTCTCCTGGCTCTGCATATTTCACTTTTCTTCAGTTAATTTAAGTCTTTCTATGTTTTTTCTGAGTTTCTCCTGCTCATCATTTCTTACAGCTCAATAAAATTCCATTATAATCATATGCTATAACTTACTTAGCTATACTCGAGTTGATGGGTATCCATTCCATCACTTTCAAAATCTTTGCCAGCCCCCCCAAAAGAACTGCTTTAAATATTTTTGTACATATAAGTCCAACCCACCTTTTGTTTATCATTTTGGGATACCAACTTAATGATGTTATTGTTGGGTCAAAGGGTATGGTTGATTTTATAGTCCTTTAAGCTTAGGTCCAAATTGTTCTATATGACTAAATCAGTTTGCAACTCCCCCAACAATATATTCATGTCCAAGCTTTCCCATATCCCCTCCAACTTTTGTCCTTTTCCTTTTCTGTCATAATAGCATTCTAATAGGTATGGGGTATTTCCTCAGAGTTGTTTTAATTTGCATTTCTCTAAATAATAGTGATTTAAAGGGTTTTTTTTGTGTATGACTATAGAGAACTTTAATTATTTTGTCTGAGAACTGCCTGTTTACATCCTTTGACAATTCATTGATTGAGGAATGACTTTTATTCTTACATATTAAATTCAATTATCTTTGAGAAATGAAGCCTTTATTAGAAAGACTTAGAAAAATGTTTGCAGCATTATGATTACTTTCCATCCTATTTACCCTCTTTAGCTTTTTTCTTTTTTAATATTTTTCCATGTTTACATGATTCATTTTCTTTCCTTCCTCTCTTAAATCCCCCTTTCCATATCCAATAAGTCATTCCACTGAGTTATACACATGTTATGAGTTATACCTATTTTTATGTTATTCATTTTTGCAATTAAGCTATCTTTTAAAACCAGAATCTTCAATCATATACCCTTATAAACAAATGATGAGTAATTTGTTTTTCTCCTATGTTTCTACTCCCTCAGTTCTTTTTCTCAATGTGGATAGCATTGTTTCTTATAAGTCCCTTGGGATTGTCTTGTAATAGCAAAATCCATTAGATTTTTCCACAATGTTTCACTTTCTTTGTTGTATAGTTAGAAATTCTTGAACTCTTGGACTTCATCTCCCAGAATTCCTTTGGTATTTCCCAAAATTCTTTTTAATCTCTCCACCACGTTGTGTGGTCACATTTTGTATATAGTTGGCTATAACTCCACCTCTTTCTTTGTTTTTTCCACATGCGAGGCTAGGAAAGGTGGCTTTTGACTTAAGTTTTTTTTATTTTCTTTTTCTTCAAGTTATTAGTAATAAATCTTGTTAAATATAACACTTAGCATATGTGAATATTAATTTTACTTCTCATATTTATGACAACCACTTTGGAAAACAATTTCTCAAATTTTTTACTCAGATAGATTTTTGGTAAAGTTTGTAAGCAGACTCTGCTCATCCACCACAAGAACCGAGAGGTAGAATTGCCTCTTCTCTTCACATACCCTGTGCTCTCTCAGTGCTGCCACTGTTCTGCCTGCTACTGCTAATCTGCTGTTGCCTCCCACTACAATCTCTTAGTTTAGTCTCTGTGCAGAGGGTGACATATAAACATTTCCATCCCCCCACTTTCCCCGCAACTTTGGTTTCAGCCTGTCCTGGCCATATTTTTCAGCAGCGGAACATAACATGAAACAGAAAAAAAAACACTATTTAGCCCCACCCCATTCTAGTTTTCAAGCAGATTATTTTTTTTTAAAGCTGACTCTGAGCTCCTCGATAAGACAATGTTGTTTTTGAAGTCAGATAGCCAATTCAGTGAATTTGAAGTCAGAGTTTTGAAGAATAAGCTTGATTTTTTTCTTCCCCTGACCCAAAACATCAGGGGTAGACAGTCTCACATAGAAATAACTTATTGTTCACCCTTGAAGTTTTGTCCCTAGGGAGAAGTGGAAATTCCCCAAAGGTTTTTTCTCTCCCTTTGCTTTCAAGTAATTATCTTTTGTTTTGCCTTTGAACTAGCTTTATTTGAAGAGTAAACATGTTACAAAGCATGGCTCACCTCTATGAAAAAGCAGTGCATTACCTATCTCAAACAGCTAAAAGTTTGGGAGTATCTTTTCTTACTACAGTTTCTGGGTGCACATGTCCTTGCCTCTAGCTTGAGTAATCGTAAGTTTCAGATGGGAGGTTCATCTTACACCCCCTTGCTATTTTGGCCTGTCCAGTCTCTGCAACTCATCCATTAATGGGGGCCATCCATCCTATGCCCAGAGCTCATATGGGAATCTCTAGAGGTGTGATAAAAGAAATGCAAATTGATGAAAAATAGTGGGGAGTGGAAGGAAACTTACTGAGATCTGGAGGTAAATTTTAAACCTTTTCAGAACCCATTGTTTTATTGCTTGCTAAACATTTTCATTTTGTTCCCCTCCATGATAGTGAACAAGTCTTTATTTGAATTGGAAAAAAGGACTTTTGACTTCTCTGCCTGTACACTATCATTGCTTATTTTGAAAAAACAGATAAAATAGACAAGGTACTGGTCAATCTAATAAAAAAAGGAAAGAAGAAAACCAAATCGACAGTATCAAAGATGAAAAGGGAGACCTCACCTCTAATGAAGGGAAAATTAAGGCAATCATTAAAAACTATTTCACCCAATTATGTGTCAATAAATATAACAATTTAGGAAATATGGATGAATATTTACAAAAATGTAAATTGCCTAGATTAACAGCAGAAGAAATAGAATACCTAAATAATCCCATATCAGAAAAAGAAATTGAACAAGCCATCAAAGAACTCCCTAAGAAAAAATCGCCAGGGCTTGATGGATTCACAAGTGAATTCTATCAGACATTCAAAGAGCAACTAATCCCAATACTATACAAATTATTTGATATGATAAGCAAAGAAGGAGTCCTACCAAATTCCTTTTATGACACAAATATGGTACTGATTCCAAAGCCAAGGAGATCAAAAACAGAGAAAGAAAACTACAGACCAATCTCCCTAATGAAGATAGATGCAAAAATATTAAATAGAATATTAGCAAAGAGACTCCAGCAAGTAAATAAGAAGATCATCCACCATGATCAGGTGGGATTTATACCAGGAATGCAAGGACGGTTCAACATTAGGAAAACCATTCACATAATTGACCATATCAACAGTCTAACAAACAAAAACCACATGATTATCTCAATAGATGCTGAAAAAGCCTTTGACAAAATGCAGCACCCATTCCTATTGAAAACACTGGAAAGTATAGGAATAGAAGGACCTTTCCTAAAAATAATAAACAGTATATACCTAAAACCATCAATAAGCATCATATGCAATGGGGATAAATTAGAAGCCTTTCCAATAAGATCAGGAGTGAAACAAGGATGCCCATTATCTCCTCTATTATTTAACATTGTACTAGAAACACTAGCAGTAGCAATTAGAGAAGAAAAAGAAATTGAAGGTATCAAAATAGGCAATGAGGAGACTAAGCTATCACTCTTTGCAGATGATATGATGGTCTACTTAAAAAATCCTAGAGAATCAACTAAGAAGCTTGTAGAAATAATCAACAACTTTAGCAAAGTTGCAGGATACAAAATAAATGCACATAAATCATCAGCATTTCTATACATTTCCAACACATTAGAGCAGCAAGAGGTAGAAAGAGAAACATCATTTAAAATCACCCTAGACAATATAAAATACTTGGGAATCAAACTACCAAAACAAACACAGCCAATTATATGAAAACAACTACAAAACACTTTCCAAACAAATAAAACTGAATCTAAACAATTGGAAAACCATTGATTGCTCATGGGTAGGACGAGCTAACATAATAAAAATGATCATTCTACCCAAATTAATTTACCTATTTAGCACCATACCTATCAAACTACCAAAAAACTTCTTTGCTGAATTAGAAAAAACTATAACAAATTTCATTTGGAATAACAAAAGATCAAGAATATCAAGGGAAATAATGAAAAAAATGTGAAGGAAGGGGGCCTAGCAGTACCAGATATTAAACTATACTATAAAGCAGCAGTCATCAAAACAATATGGTACTGGCTAAGAGACAGAAGGGAGGATCAGTGGAATACACTTGGGGTAAATGACGTCAGCAAGACAGTATATGATAAACCCAAAGAGCCCAACTTTTGGGACATGAATCCACTATTTGACAAAAACTGCTGGGAAATTTGGAAAACAATATGGGAGAGATTAGGTTTAGATCAACATCTCACACCTTACACCAAGATAAATTCAGAATGGGTGAATGACTTGAATATAAAGAGGGAAACTATAAATAAGTTAAGTGAACACAGAATAGTATACTTGTCAGATCTCTGGGAAAGGAAAGATTTTAAAACCAAGCAAGAGGGGCAGCTGGGTAGCTCAGTGGATTGAGAGCCAGGCCTAGAGACGGGAGGTACTAGGTTCAATTCTGGCCTCAGACACTTCCCAGCTGTGTGACCCTGGGCAAATCACTTGACCCCCATTGCCTACCCTTACCACTCTTCCACCAAGGAACTAATACACAGAAGTTAAGGGTTTAAAAAAAAAACCAAGTAAGAGTTAGAGAAAATTACAAAATGTAAATTAAATGGTTTTGATTATATTAAACTAAAAAGCTTTTGTACAAACAAAAACAATGTAGTCAAAATCAGAAGGGAAACAACAAATTGGGAAAAAAAATCTTTATAATAAAAAACTCTGACAACGGTCTAATTCCTCAAATATACAAGGTGTTAAAGCAATTATATAAAAAATCAAGCCATTCCCCAATTGATAAATGGGCAAGAGACATGAATAGGCAATTTTCAGGTAAAGAAATCAAAAATATCAATAAGCACATGAGAAAGTGTTCTAAATCTCTAATAATTAGAGAAATGCAAATCAAAACAACTCTGAGGTATCATCTAACACCTAGCAGATTGGCTAAAATGAAAGAAGGAGAGAGTAATAAATGCTGGAGGGGATGTGGCAAAATTGGGACATTAATGCATTGCTGGTGGAGTTGTGAACTGATCCAACCATTCTGGCTGGCAATTTGGAACTATGCTCAAAGGGCTATAAAAGAATGCCTGACCTTTGATCTAGCCATACCATTGTTGGGTTTGTACCCCAAACAGATCATAGATAAACAGACTTGTACAAAAATATTTATAGCTGCTCTTTTTGTGGTGGCAAAAAACTGGAAAAGGAGGGTATGTCCTTCAATTGGGGAATGGCTGAACAAATTGTGGTATATGCTGGTGATGGAATACTATTGCGCTCAAAGGAATAATAAACTGGAGGAGTTCCAGGTGAACTGGAGAGACCTCCAGGAACTGATGCAGAGTGAGAGGAGCAGAGCCAGAAGAACACTGTACACAGAGACTGATATATTATGGTAAAATCAAATGTAATGCACTTCTGTACCAGCAGCAATGCAATGACCCAGGACAATTCTGAGGAACTTAAGGTAAAGAATGCTACCCACATTCAGAGGAAGGACTGCAGGAGAGGAAACATATAAGAAAAACAACTGCTTTAACGCATGGGTTGGGGTGGACATTATTGGGGATGTAGAGTCGAAACCACCACACCAATGCAACTAATAACAATTTGGAAATAGGTTTTGATCAACGACACATGATAAAACCAGTGGAAATGTGTGTTGGCTATGGGGGAGTGCGGGGGGTGAAGGGGAAAATAGGAGCATGAATCATGTAACTATGTTAAAAACGAATATTAATAAATGTTTAAAAAAAGAAAAAAAAGATAGTTTTCTACAACTTATACATTTTCTTCTCTTTCCTTCTTTTGAATCTGTATGATTGTTTTTCAATGTCTCATGGAGTCATTAGCTTCCTCTTTCACAATTCTAATTGAGTGAGCTTTTGTATCTTTTCCATTTGTCCATCTCTATTTTGTAAAGAGCCCTTTTCCTCAACAAATTTATGTACCTCTTTTTCCAAAGAGCCAATTCTGGCTTTTAAAGTTATTCTCTTCAGTGCATTTTTGTATATCTTTTTTAATTTGTCCAATCCTGCTTTTTACAAGATTCTTTTCTTCTTTAGATTTTTATGCCTCTTTTACCAATTGACTTATTCTGTTTTTAAATGTATTAATCTCTTCATTTTTTTGTGCCTCCTTTATCAAATTATAGACTCTTTTTCATGATTTTCCTGTATTGTTCTCATTTCTGTTTCCAATTTTTCTCTTACCTCTATTTTAAAATCCTTTTTGAGTTCTTCCATTAGTTCTTTTAGGGCATAAGAGCAAATCATATTTTTCTTGGAGACTTTGGATATACCAGTATTTACTTTGTTTTCTTCTGAGTTTGAGTTTACCTATCACCAAAATAACTTTCTCTCTTGAGTTTCTTTTTCTTTTGTTTGTTCATTAATCTTGATTCATCCCCCCCAGACCCCTTTTAGTTTAAAAAAAACTGCTAGTTGGGCTCTGTTACTAGTGAAGAGAGTACTATTTCAAACTTCAGGCTCTTTGTGTAGCTGCCTTCAGAGCTGGCACTGGGAAATCTATCTGATTTCATTTCTTCCAAGTTTGAATGATGTAAGGAGAGATCTGTTTAATACTCTTTGGGCCTGTGCTCTGATGTTTGAGTGATCCCAAATATTATTTTACCACTTGCAACTATGAACAGGATATTCCCTTGTGTTTACTAGTGTTGGTGGTCCTCCTCACTCTGAGACTGTATCCCCAGGGCTGTTACTTGGTTTTACATATGGGTAATATAACAAGAGTCTTACACCCAGATCCAGCAAAGAGAATCCTGTAATCTCCATCTAAGAAACTGTCCAATCCCCCCTTTCCACCTGTGGTTCAGTGTTCTGGAAACCTTGCCTGATACTTCAGCTGCACCTAAACTCTGTTGTCTAGTGAGGCAGCTCTATTCCACCACCACCCTTGTGCACTAGATCCCTTGTAGTAGACTTCTAAATTGTTTTGAGGTGAAAAATTACTTCACTTTGCCTTTTTGTGGATTATGCTGATCCAGAATTTATTTTAAGGATTTATATTATTGCTTTTGGGAGGTTAATTTGTTTGTTTGTTTTTTGATTTGAAAATTTTTATTTAATTAATTGATTTAGAATATTTTTCCTTGTTTCCATGATTCATGTTCTTTCCCTCCCCTCCTCCTACCCCAGTCCTATTGCCAACAAGCAGTAGGTTTTACATGTGTCACTGATCAAGACCTATTTCCATATTATTAATATTTGCATTAGGATGATTGTTTAGAATCTATGTCCCCAATGATATCCCCATTGTCCCATGTGATCAAGTAGTTATTTTTCTTCTATGTTTCTACTCCCACAGTTCTTCCTCTGGATGTGGATAGCATCTTTCTCATAGGTCCCTCAGAATTGTCCTGGATTGTTGCATTGCTACGCGTAGAGAATTCCATTACATTTGATTAGGCAACAGTGTATCTGTCTCTGTGTAAAAGGTTCTCCTGGTTCTGATCCTTTCATTCTGCATCAATTACTGGAGGTCATTCCATTTCACTTGGAATTCCTCCAGTCCTTTATTTCTTTTAGCACAATAGTATTCCATCACCAACAGATACCACAATTTGTTAAGCCATTCCCCAATTGAAGGGCATCCCCTCATTTTCCAATTTTTTGCCACCACAAAGAATGAGGCTATAAGTATTTTGGTACAAGTCTTTTTCCTTAGTATCTTTTTTGGGTATAAACCCAGCAGTTGTATGGCTGGATCAAAGGACAGTCTTTTAAAGCCCTTTGTGCATAGTTCCAAATTGACATCCAGAATGGTTGGATTAATTGATAACTTCACCAGTCATGCATTAATGTTGGGAGGGTAATTTGAAGAAATCAGATGGGCTCCTTTAACTTCTCTGTCATATTGGCTCCACACAAAATGCCTTTTTTTAAATTTAAACATTTATTAATAATCATTTTTAACATGTTTACATGATTCATACTTCTACTTTCCCCTTCACCCCCTGCACTCCCCCCCACCCATGGCTGACACACATTTCCACTGGTTTTGTCATGTGTCCTTGATCAAGACCTATTTCCAAATTGTTGGTGGTTGCATTGGTGTGGTAGTTTCGTGTACACATCCCCAATCATGTCCACCCCGACCCATGCATTCAAGCAGTTGCTTTTCTTATATGTTTCCTCTCCTGCAGTTCTTCCTCTGAATGTGGGTAGCATCTTTACCATAAATCCCTCAGACCTGTCCTGGGTCATTGCATTGCTGCTGGTACAGAAGCCCATTACATTCGATTTTACCACAGTATATCAGTCTCCGTGTACAATGTTCTTCTGGCTCTGCTCCTTTCGCTCTGCATCAGTTCCTGGAGGTCTCTCCAGTTCGCCTGGAACTCCTCCAGTTTATTATTCCTTTTAGCACAATAGTATTCCATCACCCGCATATACCACAGTTTGTTCAGCCATTCCCCAATTGAAGGACATACCCTCCTTTTCCAGTTTTTTGCCACCACAAAAAGTGCAGCTATAAATATTTTCGTACAAGTCTGTTTATCTATGATCTCTTTAGGGTACAAACCCAACAATGGTATGGCTGGATCAAAGGGCAGGCATTCTTTTATAGCCCTTTGAGCATGATTCCAAATTGCCAGCCAGAATGGTTGGATCCGTTCACAACTCCACCAGCAATGCATTAATGTCCCAATTTTGCCACATCCCCTCCAGCATTTATTACTCTCTAATTCTTCCCTTTATAGCATGGAAATGCCCTGATTCCATGTACCTCCAATGCTGTGCCCTGTTGTGGGGTCCCTTCATTCCTCCTGATTTGTTTTTCTGTCTTCTTGAGGAGTCCTTTATGTTCTGGTTATGAGAGGTTAAGCAGCTGCTTTTTACTCTGCCACCATCTTAAACAGGAAGTCTCCTCAAAATATCTGTTATTTTTCTTATGTTTAATTTGTAGTACTTTCGCAAGTGCTAGGAATAAAATGTCAAGAAATACTTGTTTATTGATTAATCTACATGTGAAATATCACACATGGACTTGCAGTCTAGTCAGTTAGCTTAGATACATAGAACATGTTATTAGTAAGTCTTTGTAATATACTTTGGTCTCCACATCAAACAGGAAGCCTTTTCTTGACAATGATCACCATTGGACTAATCATCTCACAAATCATATAAAGAGAACCAGGAAAATCTATACAGATAAATCAGAGCAAATTCATCCCTATCTTAATCATTACCTGTACAAGACCATAATCCACTGGCAGCTTCTCATTTTGTGCATTGCCACCCAAAAATCCTCACTCTCCCATCCCTACAAGGATCTGTTCAAGAGGTTTTCCATTTAGACATTTTAATAATCCCTGAATATCATTGTGAAATTTGGTTTGCACATTCTATATGAATGATTGACCACTTTTCAGAGATTATATATTTCATGTATAATTGGTACAGTGAAAAGAATACTGACTCTGCTATTAGGACTGGATATTCAAATCCTGCCTATGATGTCTACTACCTGTGTGACCTTAGGAAAATCACAACCTCACTAAGCTTATTTCCTCATAGAAATTAGATGATAGGAATAGAAGAACTTTAAAGTTACTTTCAACTCTAAATGTATAGTCATATGATTTGTTTCCCATTTATGAAAAGAATTCAAGTCATCATTGGTAACATGCTGCAACTGAATTATGCCTACCATGAATTTCTCCATAGTCTTTTGGATCTCATAAACTTTGATTCTCCAGAGGATTATTTTCCCAAAATTTGTAGCTAGAGACAAACTGGAATAATGTTGGTGTTAATAACATGTGGGGTGGGGTTGTATGTCAGGAAGTGGCTTGGGATGGCTGAAATTGCTATGTAATTTTCCAAATGTAACCAATTCAGATCTCTTTTCCTTCTATACAATTCCTGGTCTAGCTCATTAGCCATCTGCACTGTTTCTACAAGATACATATGTTGATGAAGTGACTCAACAGCCTGCCCAGTTTCATAGCAAAGCATACTCGAACAATAGATATTCCTTATCTAATTGTTTTTTTTCTTACATGGATTGTTAGAGCAGTCTTTTGAGTAGCCAAAGATTTCAGTTAGGAGGTCCTGTGGTATTATGAGATTCGATGTAATCAGTACATATCATCCATAAACAGGAGGATCTGAAGGAGCTCACCATCTATATTCTTTTTTTCAACTTAAAATCTGCATATGATAGACGGTACTGCCATGTGATAGTGGCGAACAGCCTTGGAAATTACGTGTTTTATGTCTTACTTGATATAGTAAAAGGATTCCTAATCACAAATTCATGAGATTTTTAAAAGTATATTTTAGGAATAGTAATAGGAGTAGGAATAGCAGTAGGAATAGGAGTAGTAGCAGCAGCAGCAACAGCAGCAGCAGCAGTTGTAGCAGTAGTAACATTTAGATAGTACCTACTTTGTGTCAGGCACAGTGCTAAACTATTTACAAATATTATCTCATTTGATCCTCAACAGCCTTAAGAGGTAACTACTATCATAACCCCCATTTAATAGGTTATAAAATTTGAGTCAAATAGATATTAAGTTCCTTGCCCAAGGTCATATATTAAGAATCTGAGGCTGGATTTGAACTCAGATATTTCTGACTTCAGACACAGTGCTTTATCCACTGTATCTCCTGGCTGTCTTAACCATATTTCATAGAATTAATTGAATTCATATCCCTATGTTCTTTATTTTATATACTTAAAAACATTCCTTTAAAAGGGGATACATGGGCTTCACAAATCAAAGGGATTCTTGATGCAAAGAAAGGTTAAGGATATCTGATATAGGGGATCATTAAAGGAAATTAGCTATATTATTGAATCTCTTAATGAAATAAGAATATATTCTCTGACAAGGAAAAAAAGATAGTTCAAAACATATGCCTTATTCATATAATCTATATAAGAATGTGAATATGTCTACACCCAACTTTTATAATACAATCATCAGTAATAAGGGCCTTTCAACCTTAACATCCTCAGAAGTTTAAAAAGGCTATTACATTGGTTTCTGGCCATAAATACAAGCCCTCCCTCCTGTTCATCCAAATGCCAAATGAACCTTTCAAACATGTTTCCTATTCCTGTGTTTATGACTCTTTAAGTAAAGAAATTAGTTGACATCCTACTTCATTTGAACCACCTTCAAGCACTATTTTGCATCAATAATCACTGGAACTTTTTAGTAAGTCAAAAATCTTGGTAGGATATCATCTTGTAAATGCCTTCACTCCCTTATCATTACTGGCGTGTTTTCAAAAGTAGTTAGCTAAATCAAGGTCCATAGACCAGATTTAACCAATACTACCTAACAGAAGCCATTTTAAAAAGTAGATAAATAAAAGAGAGTTCAGCTGCACACAGATTGCTTTATTTAGCTGACAATCTCACAAAAACAACACATTCTCTTGTGATTCTGAGGCTTGATTATTATAGTTCTTTTTTTTTTCTGCAGTGTTCTACCACCCATTTGGTATTCCTGAAATGCAGCAGCCACCTGCTTACTGGACCACACAGACATAGCCATTCTATTCATGGATTGTATGTGACAATGCCACAACTTCTAAATATTCTAAGTAGCTGAATCTTCGCATTATATAGCTATATATAGCTCTCTCTCTCTCTCTCTCTCTCTCTCTCTCTCTCTCTCTCTCTCTCTCTCTCCATATATATATATATATATATATATATATAT
>NC_058132.1:295904079-295916575 GCF_016433145.1 Gracilinanus agilis
CTCTCTCTCTCTCTCTCTCTCTCTCTCTCTCTCTCCATATATATATATATATATATATATATATATATATGTAGCAAGCTAAGACCCCCAAGCAAGGTTCAATTCCAGAAACCCTCAGTCCAAAGACTTTCAGCAAGGCTCATGCCTATAGAGTGAAAAGTCCCCATCATTTCCCCTCCCATCTCTCCTTCTGAATCTAAGTTATGTTTGTGTTTTTTACCTCTAGAAAGCTAGGCAAGTTCTTGTGTATGTAGCATGTAACCTATGGATACCTCCACAGTCCTCCAATCCCTGCATGACATATATCCTAGAAAATCACTGATGTATGGCATTGCATTGTGTTGCTTAGGGTCTCTCTGTAAAACTTTACCTGTCACCATGTAAACATTTCCTGTTACCATGTGTATGGAAAGTTTGGGTAGAAACTCCAGCCTATTTTGCTCCCCCTACAAAAATGATGACTACTCTTAATAAAGTGCTTTTGGTTACCATCAGTACCTTAGCCCTCCTGATTCCATTACCATTCTTCTTACCCCACAATGTTGTCAGGCAGGTCCTGAAAATATAATGCACTGATTTTTAAAAATTTTTCATGATTGAGTGAAAAGAACACAGGTCTATAGAACTAGACTGTTAATACTAGCTCTGTGGCTTACTATGCCTTGCATAGTTTATTTTTACCCCCTTGTGTCTTAGTTTCCTCATCTATAAAATGAATGATTTTGAGTAGACAATATCCAAGACCTCTCCTAGATCTTACATTCTAAGATGCCAGCACTAAATAGAAATACCACTTACCAATCATGGCTGGGTCCAAAAATATGAGACTTGTATGATATAGAAATAAACAAGGACGTGTATCTTAAGCTAATGTTTTGGTTTCTTCTTACTTGAAAATTTTCCTCATCTCCTTTGATTGATTATACTCCCATAAACTTATCTTATTCTACCAATAATGCATTGTCTTAAAGATTTAATTAATTCATCCTTCTCATCAAATTAAAGGTCATCTATAGTTTCAGGGTGGGAAGAGGGGATTTCTCCAAATGTGTTTCCTCTATTAATTATTCACAGACTAAAGGAGAAAATACTTCTCTTTTATTTAAATACTATATTTTTACCTCCCAATTGGGGCTTTCAAGGAAATTTGACACTGAATGGCTAGAGAACAGCAATCATCCTCTCCTTTCTAAAGCTGTACCTTCCAGGTTTTGGTCAAAAATTTTTGGCAGGAAATTGCATAAAGGTCTCCATTTCTTTTCTGTGGCTTCCTAGAGCCTTTTAGACTACAGAGTCATCAAACTGACACTTTTCACAACCACTAAATTTACAGCCACTTTAATAAATAAAAGAGGGAACTTATTTAATATGGTTGCAAATTGGTCTTCTTTTGCTCTAAAAATGAAATGAGATAACACACTAATAGTCTGTTAAGGAGAGATAAGTGCCTCTAAGAAGTCAAGTATTTGTTGTACAGTTATCTTCAAAGTATGGAAAGATAATGAGATTGGGCAAGGAGCCATTAATAGTCAGTGTGGTAAATTTGCCTCAGTCATGATCTGAGTAGTAGCTTCACCTGTCAGAGATCAGGTATCTCAGGAAATCTTTGAGTTCTCAGATTCAGAATATGAATATCTGTAACCATTGTGTGTGGGGGAACTTTTAAGAAAAATAAATAATTACTTGAGCCATGAAAAAGTTTTTGCAAATGAATAAAGCTAACCTACAGATTTTAAACACATATTGGTATATTGGAAAGAACACTGGCTTTAAAGTCAGAGGACACAGGTCTACAGTATGTTATACTATACTACCCTTTGATCCAAGATACAAGTCACATAACTTCTCCAGATTTTAATTCTCTCAACAATAAAATTTTAGAATTGGATTAGGGTATCTGACATCCATTCTAGCCCTAGCTGATGATCCTATGATTCTAGGAAGAGATGCAATAATGCTCTGACAATCAAAAATTAAAAGTTCAGTTAATCAACTTATGTTTGTGTGTGTATATATATATATATGTGTGTGTGTGTGTGTGTGTATGATTATATATGTCAGTATGTAAGCACTTATTAATGGTCTACAATGTGCCAGACACTCAGATAAGACCTAGTCTTATAAAGGGAGGGAAAATACAGTCCATGCCCTCTAGGAGCTCACAATCTAAAGGATAACAAGATGATAACAAGGCCAGATAAATAGGAAATAATTAGCAAGGGGAAAGCACTAGAATTAGGAGAGATTGGCTTCCTATAGTAGGTGTGACTTAATGGAATTCTAAGGAAACCAGGGAAGCCAAGAGGCAATGAGGAGGAGGGAAAGCATTCCAGGTATGAGGGACAGCCAAACAAAATATCTAGAACCAAGAGTTGGCATCTTGTTCACCCAACAGCAATGAAGCCAGATGAAAGAATATGTGGAATTGTGTAAGGTGTAAGAAGCTTAGAAAGGCAGATGGATTGTAGAGGTTATATAGAGCTTTGAACAGCACAGGAGTTTAAATTTGTTCCTGGAGCTAATAAGGAGTGATGGGAATTTATTGAATAGAGTGGTAAAATTTTGAAACCGCACTTTAGGAAAAATCACTTCGGTATCTGAATGAAAGTTGGATTAGAGTGAGAAGTCTAATGGGGAAACACTTGTGGGTAAATAATAAACCTTGGGTTTTAGAGAAAGGGGAGAAGGAGGACTGACAGGACAGGGCAATAGACTGGGAATAACCTACATATACTTATGTACACCTCAAAAATAAGCTTGGCAGTTGGAGGGAGTGACAGTTAGGCTCCAAATGCCACACAGTTAGATCAGCCAATGAACCTATTAACTACACAGGGATTGAGCAACAGCGAGGAGCTTAAGTAAACCAGGTTTAATTAGGAAAAGTTTAGTTTGAAGGAAGGGAAAAAGGGTTTCTGCTCTAAAAAACTATGGGCAGATTTCTGGGTCAGGGAAGGAATTTAATCTACACTAAACTATAGGCTATCAGAGCACAACTGGGCTAGCAAGAAGGGAAATGTGATCCTTACTGCTGAGTCCTGTCCAAATCCAGTGGCGACAGGGCTCTCCCAGGTCCTCAGCTAATAATCCAGAGATGGGTAAAGTTAGGAAGTTAAACCAGCCTAAGAAGACCAGCAGCCCAGGTCAGGTTTGATATTCTCAATCTAAATTCCCATGTAGTAAATGATTCTTCCTCCAGGACACAATCTTCACTTTCCCTTAGGTCTCCCACTGAGTCAGTTGATCAGTTTCAACCTCCACGCAGTCAACATGGAGTCCATCCCAGGAGAGAGAGCCACTTCCTGCTTCCCTGTTCCATTTAGAATTCTCCAGCCTTGCTTGATAAGCCCCCTAATAACTAATATCTACACCTTACTTATTAATTTATCTACAACAGAAGAGACTTGAGATAGGCAAACCAACCAGGAAGTTTATTGGAAAAATCCAAGAATAAGGTGGTGAGAGCTTGCACCAGGATGGTAGTAGTACCAGAGGAAAGAAAGCAGAATATTTGAGAGATGCTACAAAGGTGAAATTGCCAGATCTTAATAACAGATTAAATATTAGAAGTGAGAGATAGCAAGAAGTTGAGAATAACATATAGATTGTTAACCTGGGCCACTGATGATGATGGTCTCAAAAGTAATATGGAGGTTTGGAAGAGAGGACAATTTAGAAGGAAAATACCTGCATGTGCATGGGTGTGTGTATATCCAATACCATCCAAATAACAATTTGATATACATTTCAATGAATCAGCCAACTGAATTTTCTCATCCTTTTGAGATAACCTTAGTGATTATTTAAACATATTTTTATTGATATATTTTGGTTTGCATATTTGATGCAAACCAAATCAATGTAAATCATCTAGATTTCCTATCATACATCCTCCTCATTTAACTACCCATGTTATTCTCCCTTATTTTTGAAAGATGTATTTTAGTAAAAAATTCAACAAAACTGATAAATAATTGCAAAAATATCTAGCCCATGTAATAAACCAATGATCCTTCTAGCTCTAAAAAGAAAGATGGTGAAGTATATCTCATAGCTCTTCTTTAGGTAATGCTTGTCCTTTGTTATTGTGTAACATTAATTTTTTTCAGGTAATTTTTATTTATTTTTTTAAAAAATCACCAAAATTTTTCCCATTATCCACTCCCAATCCCTTCCCAGAAAGCCACTTCATGGAAGAAATACCATTTTTAAAAAAATAAAGAAAAAGAGAAAAAACAGCATAACTGATCAATACATCAAAAAAATTTGAAAAAAGATGCAATATACAACATCTATGGATCTCTTCACTCTGTAAAAGAGTGAGGTTGGAAGATCTTTTCATATGACTTCTCTGGAGCCATGGTTTTTCTTTATAATCTTGTAGTATATTTCTTATTTTGTGGCTGGTTGTGCTTTCCATTTTGTTGCAGCTATTGTATATATATTTTTCTTTGCTATGCATATTTCCTTATGCATCAGTTCATGAAGATCTTTCCATCATTCTCAATATTCATCATATTTGTTACTTCTTACAGCATACAGTATTATTCCCTTACATTCCTGTAACAATTTGTTTAACCATTCATTCTTTTTTTCCAATGCTTTGTGATTACAAAAAATGCTACTATTATAATTTTATGGACAACTAAGTAGTACAGTGGATAGAATGATGGCCATACGTGTCTATGAAAGGTACATATAAAATCAATACATCTAGGAAAAGAAAAGAAATGGATGGATGAGGGGGACATCTTTATATGACATTTCCAAGATAAGAAATGTGTCCAAGATATATAGATAATTACATATAATGTATTTTTTCTTGAGTTCTACAAAGTATACCTTAATTTCATTAAAATTATAAAACAACTTTAGTAATTTGGTCATTTTTTATTGTACTGTCATGCCGTAATCATGAGCACTGAATATTACTCTAATTAATTAAGTTGTTTTTTATATCTTTATATCTTTAAGAAGCACTGAATACTTGAATATCTATATAAATATTTTGTACATTTTGGTAGATTTGTATATTTTGTAGTAATTTGGAATGATCTTTCCCTTTCGGCTACTGTCTCTTACCTTTTGCTATTATTATCTAGAATTTCTATTGATGTGGAAGTTTATTTTATATATTTTAAATTTTCATAAGGTATTTATTATCTCTTTTAATATCTTTGCTAATTCTCTAGGATTTTCTAGTTAATTCAACATGTTCTCAGCAAGTAAGTTTAGTTTGATCTCCTTTTTATCTGTCATTATGCCTTTAGTTCCTTTCTCTTGTCTTCATATTATTGCTAGCATTTCTAGAATTATATCAAATAATAGAAGGGAAAGTGAGCAACTTTGCTTGTTTTACTCCTGTATTCAGTGGAAAAAAGTCTAGTGTATCCCCCCATTGCATGTGATGATTCCTTTTGCCTTTAGACAGATATTTTATTTGATATGATTAAAAGGTTCTTCTATGCCTGTGTTTTATAGTGTTTTTTAGCATAAAAGGGAATTGAGCTGTGTCGAGGGATTTTCAAAAATCCATTGTAATAATCATTTGGTTTTGGATGTTTATGCTTTTAATATTATTATTTTGACTATTTTTCTAATGTTGAACCATCCTCACATCAAAGGTATGAAACTAAATTAATCATAACAGATAATTTCATTAAATAATTGTTGTAGTCTTTTGGTGAGGATTTTATTTAAACTTTTTCTATTTACATTCATTAATTATAGTGATCTACAAATCTGTGACTTATCCTTCTTTGTATATATTATATCTCACAAACTTCCTATTAGGATTCTTTTTAGGAATATGTTTGTCGCATAAAGGGAGTATGTTAGAGTGCTTTCTAATATTTTGAATGATTTGTATTATTACTCATTTTTCTTTTAAAGTTTAATAAATTTCTCTCATGCACAGATTCATATCTAGCAGTTTTTATCTTTAGTCATTCCTCCTTTTGGATTACTTAAAAATCACCATTTCATGTTTTGCTATTTTGGATTTTTTATGTTTTTGAAGATAATATGTTATCCCTGTTGCATTTTCAAGTTAATCATATAATTATATAGTAGAGTCTCATAATTTTTATTTGTTTTCATTTCATTCATTATTTTGTTGAATTGATTTTCTACCCTTTTATCAGTCAGGCTGACTTTTAAAAAAGTAGTTTTCAGTTTTATCAGTTATTTAGCTTTTTAATTTCAAATTTATTTCTCCTTTGAATTTCAAGACTTTGTGCTTATTTTACATTTATTTGTTGAATTTCTAAGCTGTCTGTCCATAATTCTTCCTTTCAATTTTGTTAATGTTCATTTTTAGAGATATTTTTCTTCTCTGAAAAGTGTTTTAGTTGCATCTTAGAAATTTTGGTGTATTGTTTCAGTATTATAATTTTCTTTCATATGAGTATTGTTTTTTATTTATTGCCTGATCTGTTCATTATTCTGATGTTTTTATTATATATAATTTATTTGTTTTCTGAACTGGTGATTATTTTTATTTTTATTACTTTATATCCAATAAAGAATTATTTATAATTTCTCCATTTTTCAATTACTTGCAAATGCATTGTCAATTTCTTTAAGTGTCATTGGTGCTGAGATATATGTATATTTTTAGACCTGAAATTCAGAAGGCATTATGTCTTTAATTTCTAATTTCAACATTAATTTATTCAATTGTATATTTTATTTTTCTTTATATTATATTTTCCTGAATCTATGAGAGGAACAGCCTGGGTCCCTAACCCATTTGCTTCTAAAGTAGTAGTGCAGGCCTCAGAAGAAACTTAGTCCCCAATCCTTCCAACCTATTGTGTTTTCTAGTTCCCTGCATTCATTAGCTCTATTTTTTTTCTAGAGTATGACAGTTTTGTGCATTTTCCATGGTTGGGAGAGGGTCTGAGAGATAGTCTGAGAGTTGCAGTTCTCTAAGTGAGGTGTTACCTCAGTAAGAAAGATGTATCTCCCTTTACTTTTCCCTCAGTCTTCACATAGCTTGTTGGAACTGAAGTTCACTGCTTGTTGTAATAGAACAATGGGGTAGAGAGAAGTGGATTTCACCTGCAGAGGGCATAGTAGCAGGAAAAATCACCAAGTGGGTACCAAGACATATGATCAAATTTATGCATTATCTTGGAGCATAGAAGCTAATGGGAGAAGATTTTGAGATTCGTTAGGCTGTTGAGCTTATTACCCAACTTGTTGGACTTCTAGCTTTATTATCCTGTGGGAACATCTGCAATTTCTTTACTTCTTTCAAAATGTGTGTGTGTGTGTGTGTGTGTGTGTGTGTGTGTGTGTGTGTGTGTGTGTGTGTTTAGAGTTAGAGAGTACTGGGTGGGTGGGAGAGTCTTGCCTCCTATCTTTTTAGATAAATGACCTGAAAGTCTGGTCTAAGTAAATATTGCCAGTTAATAAATTCACTTTGTTCTTTTAGCAAGCATAAGTGGCTCGATTTTGGCTGCAAGTAATGTACAACATGAAAATCTGGGAACAGTCAGGAATTATCACACTAATTGAAAGAAATGAAATGTTAGAGAGCCTGCACTTTCAGACACTAAGTTTGGGGGCATGGTGCCTACTCAATTAATAAATTCTTCATCATGTGCCTCATCTCTTCTTAACTAGCAATAAGATTAAGGACCTAGCTCTGAGTGGGAGTTCAGTTTAGTACTTTTGTGTTCTATATAATGAACATCCACATAGTTGATGACTAGACAGGCATATTCTTCACTTAATCAGTTGAAATTCTGTTTTGTAAATTAATTTCTTGTAAGCACAGTAAATGTAAGTAAACTTAGAGTCAGATTGCTTCAGGCAAACAGGTAATATCTAAATTCTGAAGCAATAAAATTGACCTGGACTCACACTGTGTTGATAGAAACAAATTATTCTATTCCATGTGGTCCTTCAAAAAAGAGACTTTCTAAAATTTTAAATATGAGCACTATAAATAGTGGAAATTTAAATGTATTTATTTATTTAGAATATTTTCCCATGGTAGTATGATTCATGATCCCCACCCTTTTCCTTCCCTCTCCTGAAGCCCCAACAAGCAGTTCCACTGGGTTATGCAGGTTTCATTGTTCAAAACCTATTTCCATGTTATTCATATTTGCATAGAGAGATCCTTTAACATCAAAACCTAATCATATCCCAATGGCACTATGTAATCAATCATATATATTTCTAATGAATTTCTGTTTCCACAGTTCTTTCTCTGGGTGTGGATAACATTCTTTCTCCTAAGTTCCTCTGGATTGTCCTGGGTTATTGCATTGCTGCTGGTAGAAAAGTGAGTTATATTCAATTGTGCCACAGTGTATCAGTCTCTGTGTACAATATTCTCCTGGTTCTGCTCCTTTCACCTTCCATCAATTCCTAGAGGTTGTTCCAGTTCACATGGAATTCCTCCAGATCTTTATTCCTTTCAGTTCAATAATATTCCATCAACAATATATACCACAATTTATTGAGCCATTCCCCAATCAATGGACACCCTCTCATTTTCCAATTTTTTTGCCACCATAAAGAGCGTGGCTATAAATATTTTGTACAAATTTATTTTTCCTTATTGTCTCTTTGGGGTACAAACTCAGCAGTGGTATGGTTGAGTCAAAAGGTAAGCATTCTTTTAAAGCCCTTTGCTCATAGTTCTAAATTGCCCTCCAGAATGATTGGACCAATTCACAACTCCACCAGCAGTGTATTAGTCTACCAATTTTGCCACATAAGGGAAAAATTCTTAAATGAAATAGTTGATGCCTCAATATAGTTAGTGCTAAAGAACTCCATGAATCACACACTGACCAAATGTAATACCTCCAAAGGAAAAGTTTTATGATCAACTATGACCTATTTAGCTGCTAATGCTAGGAACTTCAAAAGCAAAATTAACAACCAATTTCAAGAACTAAGTTTAACCTTTAATAAGGACAAGAGTATTGTGATTAAATTTGCAGTTATGACTATTTGCATAACTAGCAAGTTGACTAGGATAAAACAAACATTTCTGGTGGGAAAATTAAGTATTAAGTGGCTTTATTTAATTGATGGAAAAGCCTATCATAGTTTGACAAGTGGTGTGCTTTGGGATGCAAATAAATACTCTATGGTCCTGAAAAACATTCATATGTTTGAGAGATTCTTCGAACTTCACAGGTGAATGTACCAAAATATCAAGATACATCATAAAGTGAATTTTATCATACTTTATTTTTTGTAAAAAGCCTGTAGTATTTGGGGATCAGAGGGTACCATTGAGTACCTTCTCATCCAATAATTTATCCCCCCTATTTTGCAGAGAAAAGAGGCTTAGGCAGATTAAATGATGTATTCCATATTAGATAGCTAGTTAGTGGCATTTGTTATTGTTAGTCATTTCAGTCATGTCTGATTTCATGAACCTTTTTGAGGTTTTCTTTGCTAAGGTACTGGAGAGATTCTCCATCTCCTTCTCCAAGTAATTGTATATATGAAGAAACTGAAGCAAAAAAGGTTTCGTTGACTTGCCCAGGATCACAAAGCTAGTTAGTTAAGTGTTTGGCCAAATTTGAACTCAAGTCTTTCTGACTCCAGGCCAGGAACTCTATCCACAGTTCCCAGGATAGATCATTATTAAATGGCTACACTCAAACTTTCTCTAGTTCCAGAAAATGAACTCATGAACACCAAGTATGAATTGAAGCATATATTTTTCTTTGTTTTCCTTGTTTTGTTGTTTTTGTTGTTGCAACCTGGCTAATATGTCTTACATGACTTCAAATGTATGATATGATCAATATCACATTGAATATTTTTTCTTTTCTTTTTAATTAATTAAAATATTTTATTTCCAGATATATCACCCCCTCCCTTCATTCCCCACCCAATAGAAGGTATCATCTGGCAAATCATATATACATGTGTATGTGTGTGTAATTTCACATTTCCATTTTTCATTTCATTTTGTGAAGGTGGATATTCAGAAGTGATTCTTCAAATATTATATCTGTAGCTATATACAATATTCTGTACATTTTACTCTTCACCATATCATAAAGTTCTTTCCAGGTTTTTAAAAAATTAATCTGCTTATCATTTCTTATAGCACAGTAGATTCCACCACAATCATATACCATACTTTGGTTAGCCATTTCCTAATAGAAAATGTTTAGCCATTCCCTAAAAAAGGAAGGACATCCATTCAATTTCCAGTTCTTTTCCACCACAAAGAGAGCTGCTATAAATATTTTGGAACATACAGGTTCTTTTCCTTTTCTGTTGATCTCCTTGGGAAATAAACCCAGCAATAGGATTGCTGGTTCTAAAGGTATAAAGTTTTATAACTCTCTAAGTGTAATTCCAAATTGCTTTCCTAAACAGTTTGATCAATTCACAGTTCCATCAATAGTGTATTAGTGTCTTCACTTTCCCACATCCTCTCCACCATTAGTCATTTTGCCCTTTTGTCATTTTAGTTAATCTAATCAATGTGAGATGATATCTCACAATTATTTTGGTTTGCATTTCCCTAGTTAGTAGTGATTTAGAATACTTTTTCACACATCGAATATCATCTTTATTCCTTCATTGGAAACTGTTCAGGGAGCAGCTGGGTAGCTCAGTGGAATGAGAGCCAGGCCTAGAGATGGGAGGTCCTAGGTTCAAATGTAGCCTCGGACACTTCCCAGCTGTGTGACCCTGGGCAAGTCACTTGACCCCCATTGCCTAAACCTTACCACTCTTTTGCCTTGGAGCCAATACGCAGTATTGACTCTAAGACTGAAGGTAAGGGTTTAAATAAAAATAAAAAATAAAAACTGTTCATATCTTTGCCCATTTGTCAGTTGGGAGATGGATCTTATTCCCATAAGTTTAACAAAATTCTCCATATATTTCAGATATTAGACCTTTATGAGAGACTATGAAAGTTTCCCCTCCCTAATTTTCTGCTTTCTTTCTAATCTTTGCAAGATTTGTTTCATTGGTACAAAAAATTTAAATTTAATATACTCAAAAATGTCAATTTTCTCACAATGCTCTCCATCTCTTATTGACTTGCAAATTTCTCTCCTAGTCATAAATCTGATATATGTTCCCTGTTCTTCTAATTTTTATGATATTTCCTTGTTTTGTCTAGATAGTATATGAATTTTGAGCTTATTTTAGTGAATGGTGTAAGATATTGGTCTATACCTAGTTTCTGCCAAACAATATTCCAGTTGTCACAACAATTTTTACCAAATAGTGATTTCATATCACAATAGCCTGGATCTGTACTTTTGTCAAATACAAAGTTACTATAATATTTTAATACTGTTTGTTGTATGTATGTTTTGTTTCAGTGATCTCCCTTTCTATTTATTAGTATCAGATAGCTTTTAAAATTACTGCTTTATAATACAGTTTAAAATTTGGTAATGCTAGACTTCCTTGAGATAGTTTTTATTAATTTTTTACTATTCTTGATCTTTTATTCTTTCAAATGAATTTTGTTATTATTTTTTTTCTAGCTCAGTAAGATGATTTTGGGAAATTTGATTGAGACGGCATTGAATAAATAGACTATTTGTTGGATTGGCTCTGCCCTTCTATGATGTTACTATTTCTCTAATTATTTAGATCTGATTTTATTAATATTTTTCCTGTGGTCATTAATTTAACATGATTTTATACCACTGTAATCTTTTAAGGATTTGTTTAGGGTTTTTTTTTGCATCTGTTTATGAGGATTTTTTGGTTCAAAAACAATTTTTTTGTAAGTATTTACTATATCACTTAAAATTGTGTCCCTTCTGTTCCCTTTCAATGGTCTCCAAAGGACTGATTTCTAAATTTTCTAAAATTCTATTCATGTTCCCAAAATCTTTCTTGCTTATTTTTATTAATTTATCTAAAGCTGACATCGAATCCCCCATGGTTAGAGCTTTATTGTCTATTTTTCCATGTAATTAATTTGCCTTTTCCATTATGTATTTAACTCCACTAAGGACGGTCCCAAGCCCAGCTGAAAAAGGAGGAGGGTTGGGTGCGAGGCTAGCAACCTCACCCCGTAAAAATCACGCTTGCTACAGAAACTGCAACCTCATTAAACCAACAAAACCAATGATAGCCTAGCCTGGAAGATTGCTCTCCAACAGGGTCCATGACGCGTGTTGGCAAAAGCCAAGAAACTCCAGGTCTTTGTTGACGGGTGCCTGCGTCACATCTTGGACATCGGATGGCCTGAGGGGATCTCCAATGCCAGACTCTGGAGGGGAACAGTTCGGTGTCCCATCAGTCAGGAAGCTATGAAAATCGGAGGACAGCGTTGCCGGACAGGCACTGAGCTGGGGCCCACCAGGGAGGAGGAGGGTTGGGGGGCCAAAGCAGACCTGGCGGAGATATACCGAGAACGAGACAGGGACCATCAGAGTGACATGGGCCCAGTTGGGGGAAGTTGCCCAGAACAGAGTCCGTTGTCGTGAGATGGTTGCGGCCCTATGCTCCTCTGGGAGTCAATAGGAATAATAAT